>NC_054702.1:102106868-102401868 GCF_016097555.1 Gigantopelta aegis | reverse complement strand
AATCTTTATGAAGTTTAACCGAAAGACCAAAACCCAAATCTTGCTCTCTCCAAGACGCTGTTCTATAGTAGCCGTCAAGTCGATTTGAACACAACTACCTACAGCTATATTTATACAGAATCCTGGTCCGTTTAGGTAATAACTCAATAACGCATATATTACATTTGAAGCTGGAATTACCTTGTAAATTGCAATAAAGTGCAGCAAATCCAATATATGCACAGCCGAATATGTCTAGATGTACTAAATTACAATATAATGATTTCATAGATGTGTAAATAACTGACGTTATTGGAATATAACCAAAATGGGATATTAAAAAAAATTCTAATAATGAATAAAATGCGACACCTTTTTTAATACTCTGGAGGATTACTTTTTCATTAGATGAGTTTGCTGTCTAAAACTATACCCAACTCCCCAAAGCTGTAATTTAATGTTTGAAAAATGACAGCCATCTAGGTGATAAATATATTCTCATTTAAATTTTGGTTATCGTGGATTTAATATTGCTAAATGAAAAAGCTGAACGTTTTTACTTCGGATCCGCAAGTATACTCTTCAAAAAAGGTTTAATAAAAAAACGAAACCCTGGTAGGCAGGATACCATGAAGGATCTTAACATATGTTATAATAATGCATACCGATGGATGATCGGACAACGACGACCATACAGCGCCAGCAAGATGTTTGTCAGTCATCGAGTAAAAAGCTTTGGCGCTTTACTTCGCTCAACAGCATATTCGCTGAAGAGCAGAATCGAAACAACTTCAAACGACCTACTTGCCCACCTGCGGTGTACAATTGTGTACGTCAAATCTGTATGTGTAAATCGCTGGCACAAGCTGCTGTATATTATGTAATCAGTTTTGTATGTGATGTTTATATATGTTCTATGGATCTCTGATCTGAAATAAAAATCTATTATTATTAGTAGTAGTATTAGCTATCAGTATTAATGCAGAAGGATGACTATAATATCATTCTGTTCTGATGCTTTGACAGAATTCGGAGATAGTACATCTGGTGAGCATCAGCCTCTACGTGTGAAACTACATACTGACGTTCCCCATTGCGTTCTACATATCCCAATACAATTGGGTTTTGGTGTTGCAATAGGTACCGAATTTCACGTATTAATAAATAATAATGAACCATTTTAGGGAATATCTGAATTGTTTAGTGTCTGTAATTAAGTATTACGTAGCGAGGCTCTTCACTACGGACGAACACCGACTACCATTTATTTCATTTCAACTTATTTTTGTGCCTATATCCAATTCAGGTTCAGGCACACTGTCCTGGATACACACCTCAGCTATCTGGGCTATCTGTCCAGGACAGTGGGTTAGTTGTTAGTTGGTTAGTGGTTAGTGAGAGAGAAGATGGTGTACTGGCCTTACACCTACTCATTGAGCCCTTAAGAACTCGCTCTGGGTTGGAGCCGGTACCGGGCTGCGAACCCTGTACCTATCAGCATGTAGTCCGATGGTTTAACCACTGCGCCACCGAGGCCGGTCACCGACTACCAAACACAGGGTCATTTTGTTTCGCTTAGTCTGCAATCTATTATTCTGTAATTAACACCTTAATCCTCGACAGCCAAGGCAACCCGAGACAGGCGCGTTACGCTTGACAGACATTATTGACAATACATTCGTCTTTAAAATACTATCGGCAACGACAGTTTGATCAATCCACACCCGTCGAGTTTTAGAGGTGCATAGTCTATTAAATCTGTATGGCGGGACCAAAGAATTAGGTCGAGAGATCGAGTTTATCGAGTTTTCGAAGGTCGTTATTACTAGTTTGTATAGCAACCGGGACCGTCGCTTCAGATCGAGAGATCGAAGGTGGAGTGATCGACGTTTGACTGTACACACGCACAAACACACACACACACACACACACACGCGCGCGCGCGCGCGTGTGTGTGTGTGTGTGTGTGTGTGTGCATATAGGTTGCACTATAATAATACGGTAATATGGAACAGTGTTGTAAACATAAATATATTGCATTTTATTACATCATATTCAAGGTTCTTCATTGGTTGAGTTACTTCCACAAATGGACTGAGCATCATCATCTGATATCGAGTTATAATAATCAGCAACCAACAAGAATCCTCTTAGCTAATATGGTATATCATGGCCAGTGATTATAGTGTCTTGCACATCACTTGACAACTTGGATACCCACCTAGGACTACAGGCTGGTAGGTACAGGGTTCGCAGCCTGGTACAGGCTCTAACTTAGAGCGAGTTCTTAAGGGCTCAATTGGTAGGTGTAGTATAATACATAATTCCTAATATACGATATTGACGATACAGAAACACACGGTGGTAATAATCTCTTTATTATAAAATCTCAAGCTTAATACAACGTATTTTTGTAAACTGTATACACAACTTTAATTCCAGTCAGGCATTACTGGTTATTCAAACGACGTATTTGACCTACCATCACCTTGGAGAATATGTCGATGGTTACACTAATCAGCAGGGATTCTCTTTTGAATATTTCTCATGTTTACATCAAAATAAGTCATATTTCTGATACAGGTTTGACGATTCAGACCAAAACTCCATGCTAGAAATCCTTCCCAATTTGCTGTATGTTGGAAATGTATCATTTGTTATATGTAGAGATCCATCATTTCAATGGATAAACTCATCCACCTGGACATTCCTCCAGAGAGCTGCGGTGTTGATTTTACGTATCGATGGCATACTGCTTTCTTGAGTGCATCTGTCGTATATTCTTGAATCAAATAAGAAATACCCATCTATAGAGAAATATGTTCACCTTCAGAATATACGAGTCCAGTGACACGGTAACAGAACAGGGCCCTAATTCACAAAGATCTCTTAGGCTCTGCTAGACAACAATGCATCCTCTTTGCAAGTCTTTTAACATTGCACTGCGAGATCGCAGAGTTGTGAGAGTTTAATGAATTAGGCCCCAGGTTTGTATTTTACCAGGAGCTCGAAGAGGGACATCGCATGTGGACTCAGTGAAACATATCTTTCATTTTAGTGTTTCAAACAACATCTTTCTTAAAAGATAGGTTTAGACAATTTTGAAAAAAGAAGCAATTTCATTGATTTATTCAAACGATATAGCTATGAATCACTTCTATTACATGTACACTCTACTAGGTGGGCGGATAGGTGAAACAGACGTGAAAGTGTGACATTTATAAATAAGGGTTTTAAGGTATGCTGAATCCAAATTTAAATGGAAACAAGTGATACGAGCAATACTACCACCGTAAGTTTAAATTTACAATTGTTTGCAAGTTAGGCAAAATATGCAAATTACATCAATTTTAAAATGTATTTTGTATTTTTTTAACACTATATATATATATATATATATTTAAACCTCGTGTGTGCGTGCGTGCGTGCGTGCGTGCGTGCGTGCGTGCGTGTGTATGTGTGTCTGTTTAAGAGATACCATATTGAAGGGAAAATGCAATAAAATATACTAACAGTGTACATTATATTTCAGTCGGATTTATGTGGTTCAGCTGGATGGTATAATTTACCAACACAAGGTTCATTGCACCATTATAAATTTATTGATAAAAAATATATACACGTGTACATATAAATGACATACAGTTATATTCAAAATGTTTTTTTTTTTTTAAAACAGTAACAATGGCATGTGGATATTATAAATATATTAGTTTGCGTCTAGACAGTAATGCACAGCTGTGTACATAATCTAACATTATTATAGTTGCATCTGCCAGTGCCGTTATTTTATTTGCAGCCACATTTTATATATCCATGATACATCTTGGTGTCTATTACAGCATGTTCAAATGTGGCGCCAGCAATCCTCTCTCTCTCAGCCCCAATGTGCAGCCGATGCCATGTCAAAATGTGCAGACGCTATGTATAGGAAAGCCCTGATTGCGAAAGAAATGTTTTATTTAACGACGCACTCAACACATTTTATTTACGGTTATATGGCGTCAGACATATGGTGAAGGGACACACAGATATTAAGAGTGCTGGTGTGTGTGTGTGGGGGGGGGGGGGGGGGGGGTGCTCAAGACTACAAGAAGCAAAACTCACAGCCTAACTATATGATTGTTATATATGGTTTTACAACCTCAAATATTTAGGTCATTTGGTATGTCAAACTAGATTACGACTTCCAGATAACCAAATGTATTAATAGGCACTACGATCCTGAACGAAAAATGTTTCAGACCTTGTGAAATTGAAATACAATATTAATATTTACAGTGAAAAGATACATAGGTTACTATCTATCCCAATGTCAAGTGTCTAGTTAATAAAAACTTCATTTTGATTATAAAAAATTTATTTAATATACTTCTTTCATCTGGAAACACTCCTCTTGTAACCGATGTTCAGCACATTAAAATAATTATGATGTTTTGTGTGCTTTCATGTTACAAAGTATCCATTATCTAACAATAAATAAGATTCTTTTTTTATAATATATGTAATCGATTTTATAATATGAAGTTAAGTAAACACATGGATTACAGGCCCGTGCAGGGCGTATTCATACAGGGTTTTTTTTTAGCATCATTCATTCTTTTTCTTTCTTTCTTTCTTCTTTTTTTTTTGAGTCGATGATTAATAAATCAATGTGCCCTACTGGTGTCGTTAAACTTTAACTTTCTCATTTCATCTAAATTATGCTATAAAATATGAAAACAAATATTGTCCATGTTTTCTTAAGGCATTTTTTGCCATCAGGGTTAAAATATTGTTAAATATGTAAATGAACCCTAAGCCCAAGAGGGCACACTACACCAGCTATAAGATGGGAGTATATGAGTTACAGATCACAGGCCTACTGGTCATGAGCTTGGCCCACAAGCACCGACAACAGATGGACCAGAAGAGTCGACATCTTATAGGATGGATGGAGAACAATCTGTACCTGTTTTGTCTACTGTCACGGGGATTCTACAATACCCGTAACTGAATGAAACACGATTGTCCAAATATCTCTCCTAACTGTATATCTATTAGCTCTCTCTGTAACAAGCAGTTATACCCGCTGGCTCGTCTAGGTATGATCAGAGATCAGATCTTATATAAAGTATATATAATATAGCACGTTTAGTTCACTAGAAAACACAACAAAAACACAATACACTTTGGAATCTGTATTAACCTACGCTGACAAATGTACTGCCGCAGTAGTTAATTAACAACAATAAATAATAACAACCCAGAACTGATCACTTAATTAGTTAATCTCTAGGTGTCTAGTTTACACAATATGCTAATCACTTCACCGTGACACAACACCCACACGTGTGATAATTGAAAAACGCTTCCAGGAGAACTTAATAAATAAAGGAATTACAACTCTATTCCTAACTGGTTCATTTTTAATTAACCCTTACTACTCGTTCAGTAACGTGTGATAATTGAGAAACGCTTCCAGGAGAACTTAATTAATAAAGGAATTACAACTCTATTCCTAACTGGTTAATTTTTAATTAACCCTTAACTACTCATTCAGTAACCTTGTAACACAGAATTAATACTGGTACCTATCACAATAAAGACAATAACCTACAGTTCACCTAGGTCCTCTAGGATAACTGGTTAAGCTTTTTATAATTATTTAGGACAGTGAGCCTACAGATTACTGCGTCAGATGACCGGCAGCACCGTCTAAATAATATTGGTATAATACAGTATTAAAATATTTAAAGTCACATCAATCACACCAAGGTTATACAACAGAGCAGAAATGATATTTACCAAGTCCAAACGGACTAACTTTCCCTGGAGCCTTCCAATATGTTTCTCCTCGATATATCTAAAATTCTAGCTATTTATTCAAAACTCTCAGAGACAGCGAATATCGCCTGGGGGTACAAGGCGGTACCTCACGTATCATGTGGATTTTCAACAGCCACCACGCCGGCATATTTTTCTCTGATCGTCAGACTGGCTGTCGCCATTCCGCGAGCAATCCCCTGCTCATAAACAGCACTAGCGGAGTTATTACATAACTACTGGCCACATGGCCTCCACATCTGCGCTAGGTGTGTATTAGAAAAGCTCGACGACCGTCGCGCAAAGGTATCACGTAACAAGTTGCCCATCTGGGCTAAGTGCATTTGGAACTGCACACGGTCCTCTAAAACAATTAATATCGCCACAGGCGAAAAGAAATTAAGAGCATGTACCGTCACATCTACCTACAGTTCACTGATACATATCGCACTGCCGTGGGTGGGCCAACAGTAGTGGATCAGGGCCAGTGCTTGTAAAGCTTTGTGAGTCTACTGTCCGAACCAAATTGTTAACAACTACAATAAATTGCTCTCCTACCTTTATTTTTCGTTAGATTTTACCCACATTTTTCCATTAATTATATATGCTACTGTAGATACTGAATGTTCTCTCATTGTCAGACCATAAACCAGTTATATGTTCAATATCAGCCAGTACGTTACCATGCAGTCAATCCAACCAAAAAGGAAAACCATCGTGGGAAAAGGCCAAGAGACTAAACATTATAAGTGACTATACTTTCGCTGTCTCTCATATGTTATGGCCATTAAATATTCTAAAACAGAATGCTACCAAAGCTGAAATTATTATCTTTTATGAAAAAAAAATTAATATTTTAAAAAGTGCAGCTTTAGAAACCATACCTACTGTCAAATTTAATAAACACACGAAGCCCTACTGGACTAAGACAGTTAAAGAATGCTATGCTGAAATGTCTTTTCGTAGGAGGCTGTGGCTAGCTGAAGGCAGACCTCGTGGGATGCAATTCTCCACCTTTCAGATGTACAAGCAAGCAAAAGACATATTTCGATCAAATCTAAACAAGGCGTACTTGAGCCACGAGACGGAAACATATGCTACATTAGATGAGGCGTGTAATCTCAATCATAAGTCGCTTTGGGCTAAACTGAGGAACAAAAAGAAAAGTAGTTCTATCATGTCTCTCAATATTGCCGACAAAACAATTACTCACCCCGAAGATATTTGCAATTCCATGGCAGATCACTTTAGCAATGTATTTAGTGATACAGAAAACCATTTTGATGACAATTTCAAATCGTACTTAGAAGAAAAGGTATCCGATTTTAAACGGCACGCATTAACCTCAGATGAAGAATTCTGTATATCTGCCTCTCTAGTTAAGAAAATATGCTCTAACCTGCCAAACAATAAAGCCTGTGGTTCCGACGGAATACTCTATGAACACATCAAACACGGAGGCTCTTATTTCTTCTTTTGCCTGGCACGACTTTTCTCACTTATTATTAAAAACAATTGCATTCCTGATGAATGGCACTTTGGTGTCCTTGTCTGCATATTCAAGGGGCATAACAAGTCCCGATTAAACTGTGACTCTTATAGGGGTATTACACTTCTTTCTGTGATCTTCAAGATATTCGAAAGTGTTCTGGAATCCTTAATGCCACAGTTAAAAGCAACTAGAGTGTATCCTAATAATCATCAATGCGGATTCCAACGTGGTCTTTCAAGTCTGGACACGTCGTTCGTGCTTCAAGAAACCATTAATCACTACAGAGAGTGCAGTGACTGTACTAGTGTTGCATTTTTGGATAGCTCGAAAGCTTTTGACACTGTGTGGCATACAGGCTTAATGTTTAAATTGTCAGAAATTGGACTCTCTCCTAAAATCTGGATAATATTGGGTAGTATATACAGTAACGCCAAATCCTCTGTACTGGTAAACAATATTTATTCAAGAAAATTTAGACAATCTAGGGGACTGTGTCAGGGTAGCATGCTTGCTCCAAAATTGTATGTGCTATATATAAATGATTTACTAAACAAATTAAGTAAGTCAAAGAAAGGATCAATGATTATGGATGTTCATATATCGTGTCCAACACAAGCAGACGATATTGCCCTCATTTCTCCTTCCCCTCGTAACATGCAAGACATGCTTCTGATGTGTGAACTGTATAGTTCCAAATGGCGATTTACATTCTCATCTCAGAAAAGTCAAGTCATCAACTTTGCCAAAGAACCTGATCCAATGTTTTTTCTTTATAATAAACAACTTCCAAATACAACTTCAATTAAACATGTTGGTATAACAGTCCAAAAACACTTTGATCACTGGGAAAGGACAATGGAATCATGTAAAATAATAAAATCTACAAGCATGGCCCTCCTGCAATCCGGCTGTCATCCATCTGGTCTCAGCCCAATCAGAAGTGTAAAACTCGTAAAGGTACTATGTCTGGGAACATCTCTATATGGATGCGAATTATGGAACGATATTTCAAGGAATGAACTGTGAGCGTTAGAACGTGCATTTAGGTTCTCTATTAAGAATATTCATGGTTTGCCCAAACGAACTCGAACAGACATCTGCCTGGGATTGATTGGTATCACTTCTATTGAAGCAATAATAGACATGCACAAGTTATATTTTCTGGGTCACCTCCTACGGACCCCAACTTGGACCTTGGTACATAAAGTTATAACCAGTAGGCTGCTATGTTTTAAAAACAAATGTGTTACAACTCCTGTAGGTTTTATAACAGATATACACAAGATTGTGTGTAAATACAAACTTTTAAATCATCTGATTGATTTCTATAATACGTCAATATTTCTATCGAAACATATATGGACACGACTAGTTAAGAAAAGCGTGTTTGATTTTGAAGAATTAAAGTGGCAAACACAAATCTCGTCTTCGCCAGACATCAGCCATTTTCTGCAACTTCATCCCAATTTAAATATCCACAAAGCATGGCAAATTTCTCGTGTGAACCCATTGTTAAAAGAACACGCACATCATGTAATTAATGTATGCGCTTCGTGGCGACCTATGTCATGTGAAGGAGTGTGTCCCCTCTGTCACTTAATCTATTCTGATTTGCTGATACATGTTATATGTCATTGTCAATTTATATCTGAAATTAGAGACGAATTCTGGATATCTCTTCTGGACATCGGACCAGTAGAACTCAGTGTCGTTCTTCATAATCTTCCCAATTCTGTTTTTATTACTAAGATATTATCTTGTGAACCTCCAATTAATGTTGATGACTCGATAGAAAGTACTTACTGTGAAACCGTTATCTATTACATTCATCTACTAAGCAAACAATACTTTGAAGCTACCAATAGCAAGCGATAATTGTATTACCCCATAAACTTTATGTGTTCGTATTTGAATCACTATGTACTCATGGTTCGATGCATGCTCTACTTACCCACATTTATCATAGTTTTATTTATTAACTTATTGTATTCTTGTATGTTTGTATGTATGTAATGAAATGTATTTATATGTTACAACTCTCTGTTTAGAGGAATAAAGACTATATATATAAGCCCAAGAGTGCACACTACACCAGCTATAAGATGGGAGTGTATGAGTTACAGATCACAGGCCTAGTGGTCATGAGCTTGGCCCACAAGCACCGACAACAGATGGACCAGAAGAGTCGACATCTTATAGGATGGATGGAGAACAATCTGTACCTGTTTTGACTACCTACAGTTCACTGATACATATCGCACTGCCGTGGGTGGGCCAACAGTAGTGGATCAGGGCCAGTGCTTGTAAAGCTTTGTGAGTCTACTGTCCGAACCAAATTGTTAACAACTACAATAAATTGCTCTCCTACCTTTATTTTTCGTTAGATTTTACCCACATTTTGTCCAGACAGAAAACCTGAAAAAAACATTGCAATGACATAGATTCCACATACTAGATGATAACCATGTCACTTATATCGACTTCGCTGAGATCGCATAGGTCAATAAGCATGTAATTTTGTGCTGGCTGCCATTTTGACTTTTTATGAAATATTCTCCAAGAGGGGTGTAAGGATATGATTTAATGTAACAACGTCTTAACATGTTATAAAAGCAAACGTGATGACCTCATACTAATTTTTTGTATTAGTTTTTTTTTTTTTTTTTAAGATACCACTAGAGATAATTGATTTTATGTTACTTATGTCACATACTTTGGAGCCTTTCACCCCTCTTGAAGAGTATTCCATAAAAATTAAAAATAAATGGCAGACGGCTGAAAACTGCATGTATTTTGCCCTATGCTATCTCAGCGAAGTCGATACTGGCGACATCGTTACAGTCTCGTATGTGGAATCTGTGTCACTGTAATGGGTTTTTTTACAAATTGTGTCTGGATAAAATTTGGGGGAAATGTAACAGTAATTAAAGGTAGTATAGTAATTTATTGTAGTTGTTAACAATTTGGTTCGGACAGTAGATCAATCTCAAATGTCATCACACACATGCTTTTTGCGTGGCGTTGCTAAGACGATAAAGTGTCAGACTCTATTACTCTTGAGTTCAGACTCTAAATGTTGTATAAGCTCCAGGCCAAGCCTCTGGGCTTTCCATTGTCAACGCTGTGAGTCACATCACTGTATCTGCTGTCAAGAGTGAATAATCATGTGGCTGGACCAGACAGCAAACTGGTGGCAACCATAAATAAGAAGTGAACATTATGCTTTAGTGCTGTATGTCCTGCAACGCTTGATCAGGACAATTCAGGGGCACAACCGTAATGAGGTGTGGCAGGAAGGCAGACCTGCATGGTGACACAGATTATCAGTGGAAACGTCCACAAATGGGCTCACCAAGTGACACCGCAATCATTATTAGATTTCAGTCTGGGCACTTTCCTGGAAAACCACCCCGCAGTGTATATGATTCCCCATGGTCAGCAGCCAAGGAGTTGACTGATGCGAGGTAGTTGACTGATGCGAGCAGGGCCAGCCTGGCTATCAACAGAGTACGCCAGGCATTCCTAGTGAAGTTGGAATCTCTGAACATCAAGAAATAGTTTTGGACACGCATGTATTGTACATACCTCAGGTCATGGTGCTGCTCCATTCAGGACAACTGGTTTCTCCGCATGACAGCCCTCTAGAAACTGTGTAAATCCTAGAGTACATTGCACGCATGCATGAGATGGAAACTACAGTCCCATGTGCGGGACGTAGCCGAGTGGTCTCTCCGCGTCTTCATTACGAATATAATATATGTGGATCCCTTTCAGACCTCGGCTCATTTGCCTTGCACAAACTCAAATTGCTCCTTTTACAATTCTGTGACACCCCTCTCCCTTTACAAATGTCTAGATCCGCCCCTGCTATCAAACGTTTTTAAATTTTATTTTACGGACTGTACAATGTTTTACTTTCATCTTTTTATAAATTCAACTTAATATTTTCTCTACAATTTAGAAATAAAATATATATATATCCATACACAAATGACTGCCTGTTCAACTGACTATTATTTTGACGGGTGAAAGTTGTCTAGATACAAGAAAAAGAAACAAAAAAGAAGAAGAAGAAGAAAAAACCCACCCAAATGTCATCTTGCATATTACCTACAGGAATAATAAACTCGTTCATGACGTGGGGAAATTTTTGTTGTGGATCCAAAGGGTGGTGGACATGACATTTTTCTTGTTCAGCCCATTTTTAAAATATATCTACTACTTCTTGTTCAGCCCATTTTTGAAGTATATCTACTACTTTGTTGGAAAATATGCATTGAAATCAACATAGACTTCTTTTTTTCTTCTTTTTTTTTGAAAGTGAACATCGACCTCTATATAGTGTTTTTAACGACATAGGTTCGTACACTAGGTACACTAGATCTCTATGGCTGTTTGCTCAATGATAAAAAAAAAATCATGAAAAACATCAATATCTATAGTTAAGCTCGATATGTAGCATCACGTATGTGGCTATGTTTGCTCAATAATATTTTCTCTACAATTTAGAAATAAAATATATACCCATACACAAATGACTGCCTGTTCAACTGACTATTATTTTAATAGGGGTGAAAGTTGTCTTAGTTCTTGATTTGTTTTATCTTATTCAGTGTTACACATTAAATGTGTTACACAATTATAATAAGAAACTCGAGTAATATCAATGGTATCAGTATAGATGGTGAACAATATTTAATTTCACAATATGCAGATGATACAAGTTTCATTCTTGACGGTTCTCCCGAGTCCTTGTACAGTACACTTTCGGTTTTAGACTACTATGCATATATATCAGGCCTAAAAATAAATGTTTCCAAATCTAAAGCTATTTGGATAGGAACGAAAAGGTCTTCTAAGGATGTATTCCATCATATGAGATGGAAGTTAGAATGGGGTCAAACTCATTTTAACCTGCTTGGTATCAACTTTTCAGTGAACATGGAACATATAATCGAACTAAATTATGATTCAAAAATATCAGAAGTACAAAAATTTATGAGAGTATGGTCTTGCAGAAGATTGACGGTTTTAGGAAGAATAACAGTATTGAAAACGTTAATAATGCCAAAGTTAACTCACCTATTAATAGCTTTACCGAATCCAAATGAAATTCTGATAAAACATATAAATACATTTTTTTTTTTAATTTATCTGGCAGAGTAAAACTGAAAAATTGAAACGAAATTTAATAACGCAAGATTATGAAAGGGTGGTATTAAAATGATAAACATAAATAATTTTATAACAGCATTGAAATGTACATGGATTCGAAGAATGTTTTTAAATAACTCAAAGTGGATCACTTTGTTTAAGTCAATTACAAACATATTGTTAACAGACATGATTAAACAAGGTGATTATTTCCTAACACGCAAAATAGAACATATTCGCAATAGGTTTTGGAGAGAAATACTGTCCAGCTGGATAGATATACAAAAAGTTCAAACCCACAAAGTGTGGATGATATATTAAGTATTAATATCTGGAATAACAGCAAAATATGTATTGGTAACAAACCATTTATATACAAACATTATATCAATAATGGTATCACATTTATTAATGATTTATTAAACGAACAAGGTGATGTTTTAACATACGAACAGTTTATAACAAAATATCATATAAATACAAATTTCTTGGAATATGCGTCAATAACAAATGCTGTTAAATCATTTATAAACAAATTAGAAAACATAAACGATGACACTTTCACAAGTCTTAAAAATCCTGTTTTCCCGTTTAAGATCAAACATTTATTAAAAGACAAAAGCGGTTGTAAACATATGTATGATATGTTAAATTCACAAACTGTCATTCCAAAAGCACAATTGAAATATGCAAATGAAGGATACATGTATGATATAAAGAAATGGGAAAAGTGTTATGTTATTCCTTTTCGATGTGTAAAAGACACAACATTATCATGGTTTCAGTATAGAATAGTACACAGAATCTTAACTACTAATACATTTGTGTACATGATACATTACGTGGATTCTAATGCTTGCGACTTCTGCAAAGTTCATGTGAAACGTTACATCTTTTCTTTGACTGTAACAAGGTTAACCACATTTGGGAATCAATACGAGAATGGATATTGACTGAAACAGGAATTGACATTATTTTTAGTCAAGATATTGTTATGATCAATAACAAAAATAGTAACTTTGTAAATTGGTTGATTATCAACATTAAATATTAGCCTATATCTACTGTATGAAAGTACAGAAAAAATATTAAATATAAATGGAGTTAAAAATATTTTGCGAAACAAGTTTGAAATAGAAAGATTTATTTTATATAAGAATTGCAATTACGAAATTTTTAATCAACAATGGACACCATGGCTTAATCTCTTTGACTGAAACGTATTTCCTAACAATAGCTTGTTTCGAATTCCAGATCTTTTTCGTTTCGCGCTAGTATAGATTTACCCCCCCCCCCCCCCCCCCCCGTATTTATTTATTTATTTATTTTATTTGTTTATTTATTTATTTGTTTTGTTTTGTTCGTTTGTTTGCTTATTTATTTATTTATCAATTTATTATTATGTGTTTTAACCATTATATCTTCTTTCTTCTTCTCCTATATTTCCCAGTCCTTTCCATTATATGCGTCATAGCAATTTGTTTTGGTTTTTTACCAATCTTTAATTTATACAAAAACATTACAAATGCATTTATGTATCAAATTGTTATATATGACTATATAACATTATTATACAACAAATTAGATATATGTACTTGTATATAAATTATATTACTTTGACGTAAGGCCATGAATTCAAGGCTCCCCAACCTTGATATGGTCAGAATGGACTGGGGAAAATAAATATTTAAAAAAAAAAAAAAAAAAAAAAAAACATTATGAAAAAAATATTAACATTGTTACCTTTACCTTTTTTCTTGCAAATTTGTTTTGGGAACTGAAGGGGGGATGTAAAACATGGTATACTCTACCACATGCAGTTGTTTAAAGTAATCCTAAGATAACTTTAGATAGATTTCATAGACTTTATATGCGACAGCCCTCATCCTGATAATATACAAACCGTTTGTGTCAATTTGTCAGCAAACTAGGATAGTTCAACAATAAGGAAAGTAAGATGTTTCTACAGAAATTGCCGTTTTAAATCTGGCCTCAGATACACTTGATAAAGTAGTAAACAATAAAGCACTAACATTTACACCATCACACCCTGGAGGAATGGCCAAATGGGTTACTGATATATGGATTTCCTAAATATTGTCCACTTCCAACGTACAGGAAACAGTTTTCCAGTTCCTATTATGCTGTTTTGTTTCCAGTCGCCAAAACTTTGACAAACACATACCTTACATCCATGAACAGACGAGAAATATTCAAAATATCAGAATCCCAGCTGTTTATTAGCGTCTCTTGAACGAAAGGTTTTAATAGATCCCTGTGTGGTGAAAACCCCCCACTAAATACCACTGGATCAGATCGTGGAAGTACCAGTCAACAGATTCTCCAAGATGACAGGTGGTCTGTCTTGTGCTATTGAGCGATGGGTGTACATAAAACATTATTAGGCTAATCTCAATATTTCGAGAAATGGACAAAGGCAACGGGTTACTGAACTTGGTGTAAAGCGAATGCAATAAGTTGCGAATCACTAAGAATATCATTTCTCATCCCTAACAACCATCTGTAGCTACTTCAGAAACAGATGCCACATATACAGTGATCATGTTACGAAATAGCAAATCACATAGGACAAATTCACAGAAACAAATCCAAAAACAAAGGGATAATTGTTTGTTGCATTTCTTGATGATTTTGATGAGAAAAAACAAAACTGGATGTGACCTATTTAATTAATATGGTCACCAAAAACCCACGTGCTACTTATAATAAGCGAGGTGTTAGCAGGAAATCATAAAGTCTTTGTTAAGAAACACCATCCAGCTTCTTTCCTGACAACTACCAACATTGATCCACCCAGGGAAACACAATACGATATTGATACATCGATAAATTCCTAAAAAATGAGAAACAATTCTTATAATTACAAACAGTACAAGAAGTGTACCTTAAAACACTCAAAAATAATTTCTTTCGTTCTTACCGTCAGCCATGTTCTGTAAATAAGCGTAGGAATACATGTATACATACTATTGGATGTTTTGGGGTTTTTTTTTAACAGAATAAAAACAAATAAAAAATATATTGTAATTTTTATTTTTTTTAATCGAGAAAACTGGGTCAATGGGCTTCTCGCCCATCGAGCTAAAAATAGTTCCAATCGATCTTGGTCTTCCGTGATGACGTATTTTTATGAGGTTTATGGAAGGATAACGCTTGGTTTTTTAGTGACGTCAGCCAATCAGAATACAGTAAATCGTATAAATTCGGAAAGTTTGTTATTATAATAAAATAATGGTGAAGTTGTTTAATAGTAAGCTTAGTAATTAATATAAAACCAACTAAAGTTATATAATGTTTCTATATATAATAACTCATATTTTAAAGTAATATACTAGTATATGAATAAGTTATTTTCCTAGTTAATTGTGTATAAAAATGTATAGTTAACGTCTAAGGTTACCATTTTTAGTTAGGGTTGAGGGTTAGGGTTAGGGTTAGGGTTAAGGTTGGGGTTAGAGTTGGGGTTATGGCTGGGGTTAGGGCTAGGGTTGGGGTTAGGGTTGGAGTTAAGGTTAGGGTTAGGGTTAGGTGAAGTGGGGACCGGGCGGATATTTTTCCAGGTTTTTTTTTACACATTAAGTATAATGTCAAAGTTCACATTTTTACCTGGGTACCACTTTAATTGATTACAGCCAGTGCTCCACAACTGGTGTAACAAAGGCTGTGGTGTGTACTATCCTGTCGGTGGGATGGTGCATATAAAAGATCCCTTGACGCTAATCGAAAAAGAATAGCCCATGAAGTGGCGACAGCGGGTTTCCTCTCACAATATCTGTGTGGTTCTTAACCATATGTCTGACGCCATATAACCGTAAATAAAATGTGTTGAGTGTGTCATTAAATAAAACATTTCCTTCCTTCCACTTTAATAGTTGATATTTTGACTTGACATTTTTTCCAGTGACATTTTGTCCTACATCCGTTAATTATAAAGAAGTGGTTATAGGGATTATTTTTATGTGATTCCCTAACAACAGATGTGTCAGGGCCACAATAAATGTATTCATAATAAATCATTGAAAATGTAAACAAATATCCGCCATCTTGGATTGTAGTAAACAGACAAACAGGAAGGTGTTGTTAACGATCAGTTATACAATAAATCAAAACATCTAAATTTTGTCATGTACTGCAAGAGTAATAAATTAAATATAATTACCTCACAAAAATAAATACTTGCAATAACGACAACAACACTATTTTTCAATAATTAAATGCGATATCGCTACTTTTTCACTTTGCCACTGAATAAAACGTAAAGTGGCAAGTAACACGAGTTCTATATTTGTTATAAAGTTTTATCAATGTATTTTATACCTGTTCCAATATTAAACAATAAATGTTTTATAGACGTTAAGTAACATGTGCTTTTCAAACCTTGCATTCGGCAATGGTGTAACGGATGCGAGTGGCGCTACCAGCAAGTACGTTGAGGGAAGTTACGTTGATAGTGGGTTGCCTGTATAAGTACTCAGGTGTTTAATAAAGGCAGATCATGCTATACATGTTATTTATATGCCTTGGTATAATTCAATCATATTTGAATTATGATTGAATATTGAGTGTTTTATGTGTATTTTAACCATTTAAGCCTGTGATATTTATTATTGTATATTGTCTTTACAGGGTCGTTTACTTTGTTATCTTATCCATACTGCGTGTGTGCGGAAGTTGTATCCACTGTGAATAAACTATGAACCCTTCCGGTGACTCGTTTGTCGTCATTCAGAGTACCGTTATATAGATGCTGTGCGAGTTATATGAATAATTCCCATCAATGATCTTCCCCCTCCAACTTTCAAATCCTAGGTACACATGATATGTGAAGTACCGTAAGTCACTGCCAAATACTACTCTTCATCTCGTTTGTGATGGTTATCGCTCAGAAAGGGTACAGCTGAACTTGTCCAAAGCATGGCCAGACAAAAGTAGAGAACAGAGAATCTTTGATTTAAAAAAACTTACTAAAGCTGTGGGAATGGGATGACAATTTTTACAAATGATACTAACAAACAACCGAAAACAAGACAGAACTCCTTCGTGACTACTTGTTGTCTGGTCTTTTACATATCGACAGTACATCTATATCACAAAAGATACACATTATACATAAGCGTACGAGACAGGGACCCCCCCCCCCCCCCCCTCCATCTAGTGCTGGAGTAAAACCTCAAATTCGGACAAAAATGATAGATATTCGAGAAAATGTGCTAACCTGAGAGCCTTTCGCCATGTATTTCCATCATTCTACCTTCAAAATTAGTTGTAATACATATAGACATGTCTAGTGATTCGTTTGCAACCCTATATATATATTTGGTAGTTTTGCTAATATGAATAAATGTTGTTATCCAGATTCGAGCATTTTCGTTTAATTCGGGGGGGGGGGGCCTGCCCCCCCCCCCCCCCCCCCCCTACGAAAATGGTAGCCCGTACGCCTATGTAGTGATTGGTAAAAATTATAGAATTGTGCCTTTGGTGATAAAAGCATGAAACTTGGCATGAAGTAAGAACATACCAAAATAGTTATTTCTAGATATAAGGACATTGCAGATTTTTCTGTGGTTACTATGGCAGCCATTTTTCAAAATGGCCGCCATTGTCACAACAGAATTTAATGCAGGGGTTTGAATTTAGCTTACCTTTTGTTCTTTACACAATTAATTACATTGATTTATAGATATTTACAGGGTTCATATTAAACTGATTTATAGGTATATCCATTCCACATATAGAGGTGTAGTTTGTTAAACATCCCAGGGCATATCCTGAATATGAGAGGATTGTCTATGAGAAATATTGGCGTTTCTCCCCATTTACTATATTCTTTGTTCCTTAATTAATCATTTCTAAATTGTAATTATTAATTTATAGTATCACCAAACTCAAATAGAGAACAAATTATTATTATTATTTTAATTGCTTTAATTCACAATAAATATGATTTTTGGTTTTATAAGTAGTACAGGAAGTGCAGCACCTATCAAAAAGACAGTCATGACCTTCTTACAATGAATCCCTTTCAGTGAACCCATGTGTCTATTTGTCGTTTCAGCCAGTGCCCCAAGACTTGTATATTAAAGGTCGTGGTATGTGCTATCCTTTCTGTGGGAGTGTGTATAGAACAAAAATTACTTGCTACTAATTGAAAAATGTAACAGGTGTCCTCTCTAAGACTATTTAACAGAATTACCCAATTTTCTACATCCAATAGCCTATCAATGTCCGCTAGTGGTGTCGTTAAACAAGAAAACCCCTAACGTTTCTTGCAATTTTTCCATGCATACATGTTAAATCCTGATTAGGTGCCAATAATTACCCTAGATCAACCTCTGTATGCCATTGTTAACCGAATTGGTGGGACATGGCCAGCAAAATCACGATGAATACAATTTTATTGTGTTCTTTGGTGCTCTTCATACTGATATGACAGCCCTTAAGGTGGTAGGGGATCTACTTGATGGCAGTGGTTGGACAGATGCCCTTGTACAGCCTGGAGCTACCTCCGCAGTTAAGCAGCTTCTTTCTTAAAAGCTACAAATGTAACACAGTCGTAAAGCTCATCAAGCCACAGCTTGTAGTCTGCACATACTCCTGTAAAACGCATATACATGGTACAGCAGCAGACTTGTAGAAGACAAGCATCTGATGTAAATCAGAGTGGTGCACTATCAGAGCTAAAACACGTCCCCAGTTTTTGTTTTGGTTCATGGTTCTTCAGCTGAAAGTGTCTTCAATGACAGAGGAAAATCACTACACTTTTCCACTACACTTAGCAGCAAGGATGTCTTTTATGTATGCATTTTGTCATAAACAGGACGGCACATTGGGTCACCGAGTCATTGGGGCGCTGGTTGGTACGAGAGAAAATTAAAGGTCTGCCAAGGAGATTCGGTCCGTCGACCCAAGCATCTCTACCGACTGAGCTAAATCCTGTCCAAAAGGTTAAAGTTTGTTTGTTTAACGGCACCACTAGAACACATTGATTTATTAATCATCGGCCATTGGATGTCAAACATTTTGTAATTTTTTACATAATAATATAGTTATGAGAGGAAACCCACTACATTGTTCCATTAGTAGCACGGATATTTTATATGCACCATCCTACAGACAAGATAACACATACACGTCCTTTGATATACCAGTCGTGATGCATTGGCTGCAACAACAAAAAAATAGCCCAATGGGCCCACCGACGGGGATCGATCCCATGCTGGAAAATAATAACTAAAAGAGTAATTCGTTCAGAGTTGTTGCCCCTGAGAATTATGTGACTGGTACTAGATACCTTATTTTGTAATTGTATTATTACAACGGTTGTAAAGCGTAACTCGCAAACAATGCCAAGCGATGTTGACACGGCTAAAACTTTCAAGTTGAGGGGGGATTTTCTAAATGTTATCAGACATAATATTATATCACAATAACTTAGTCCTAAAAGAAAATACAAATGAAGTAAAACCAACAGAAGCAAACATCTGAGCGTGTTGAGGTCGGTTTGTAATCACTGCCATTTATTTAATGATTAAAATTAGCAGTCTTCTACATCATGTAATACCGTCATACAATTTCGATCGACATATGTTTTCGATACTTTGTTTGTAACTGCATGTATCGCGAGATTATGCGAGATATTACATCACTATCAGCTTAAACATAAACAACGAAGTGTCTTTTACCTCACAATATTAAAAATGCTTCAAGTCAAGCTGTCAACTTTATGTTTTAATTATAATACCATAAATAGTGTGCATGTTATCAGTTTTTTGTAATGCAATATTTTGGTACGAATGAAATGTCTCACATAGCGAAATCCAGGTATCACAAATCCCTGCAAAGTTATCGTCTGCAACACTGACATCTGACCTGCTAAAGTTTGACGATATACCACGTGATCATTACACTGAACAATAAAATTTATGGAAGGCTGGTTGGGTTACCTCTTATGTCATTCACAGCAAAGATCGTTTCGGTAATTTCTGGTGGGGGCATGTTTACATGTGCATTTATATTTACTACAAATAAAGGTGGTTTGGTGGAATTCGATTTTTTTAAAATATATAGTTCTGTATCTCTGTCAGAAGGTGACAGTCTGAATTTAGGTGCCGTTGATACGTATAACAAGAGGATTAGACATTAGCCTATGACAAAAACATAATGTAAATATGTTTTAAGTGAACACTGTCTATTGGTCTGCAGATTATTCAATATTTTTTACAAGTTACAAACATTATATGATTTTATTTTCAAAAGAAGATTTTGATGTAAATTATTGCACGGAGTATAGACCCTTCACTGCCATAAAAAGGACAAAAATAGACAGCCAATGAAACTATCGAAAACATATGACGTTTGTGAAAATATAGCGGAAACACCTGTACGACTTAGCAGCTAGTGTTTTTGGAGGAATATTTGGTGCTCATGGGAAATTATCACTGTTTTTCACAATAAACTAATGTGACTTGAGAAAGGTAAAGTAGTATTGTATGTACGAAGTATTGTTTTTATTATATTTTAATTTTTTGCTTATCGTATCGAAAACATATGATTATGATCAGACTCAGTAGTACATGATGATGGTCATTTCGGCCCCGGTGACAGGCTAAGGGTGACTAAGAATTTTTCAAAGTCAAAGGTAGTCCGTTAGGCGACTATCGAGTTTAGGGTCTGGCAAGTATGGTACTAGCTAAAAAAAGAAACACACTGAAGTGACTGATAAAGTTATACTGAAAACACACCACGTCTATGACTCTATCATCTGTGTTTTCCCAAACTAGCCTACAGATCTCGCAGCAGAAGACCACAGGCACTTGACACACAGATTAGTATACATGAAAATTAAAGGAGGGCGGCCGCGCGGCACCACACCCTTCAAAAAACCCAACAACAATAAAAACAAAAATTTAAAAAGGGGGGGGGGGGGGGTGAGGGGAGTTGGTTGACTTTGTGGAAAAACATACTTCTTATTTTGCCTACAAAAAAGTTTATATGAAATACAAGCAGACTCGTCTTTTAATTGAACCGGAGATGTTATCGGTCTGACATTCATGGGCAGTTCCGGTTTTGCTGAACCGATCAAAGTTTTAATGAAGATTTTAAGATATACGAAAAACAATAAGGATGTTTGTAAAGTGATCCCCTAATATCGGATACATTTTTTGTTATTTCCATCTTCATCGAATGAATCGATCGCTGTGATAAAATAGTATCGCCAACTGATAAAAAGTTTCATTTTTGTACAGACGGTGTATATATTATTTGGCACCCAAGATAAATTATTTTAATGATAAACACTACCACTTCCGTTGTTTTTATAAGTGGTGATATCCTCCCAAAATTAAACGTTTATAATATTTTATAAAGAATTGCTGAATAAACAGAATTATGGAAATGATAGAAAGTAAAAATCATCAGTTAAAACTAATTATATCTGCAATTGAGGACAAAATATCAGACGATAGTTAGTGGAAACAAAAGACAGAATGACCGTTTTGATCACGTGACAAATTTGGCGCCAAATAAGTGAGTTTTCTTTTCAATGGGAGATTGCCGAATCCGTAAAAAATAAAAATATTTTCATTGCTCAAATAAAATATAACTTTTCTTGTTTGTATTAAACATACAAATGGATACAGGTATGGGACAAACTAGAGACTGTTAAAAATTACGTTGTACGGTAACTGTCATAAATGTGCATTTGGAAATAGCAGAGATAGGTGCTGGAAAATAAAGAGGGGTGCAGAAAAATAAAGGAGGGTGGAGAACATAAAAGGAGGGCGGCAAAATGCAATAGCGGGGCGGGCCGCCCTGCTTAAATGGGGCAGCGAGAACACTGTATATCGGTAAATTTGTTATATTTCTGCAATATTTTGCTCATACTCTATTCTAGTTCTCGTAACGACCATGAAAGGGCCTGCAGATGGATGAAATTAATATTTATAAAAAAAAATAAACAAATTTATTGGTCAATCAGGTTGTGGTCTTTATGAAACTAGTTGAACACCCCCCATCTTACCGTAGTACAGAATGAACTAGAATCATGGCATGATCAATTTTAACCAAGGCTAACCAGAGTACTCTGCAGTTCGATAGCTAAACAGACATTTGGATGGTTATACATGTTCGCTCTTTCAGCCAGAGATAATTCTATAGCAAAAACACCAAATTGCTGCCTTCATCTAGGTAGGTCGATGACGGTCACAAATCGCACCTTTGTTTTGGCCTTATAGGTAGTACTATACCAAATAACTTCCGGCTGGGTCAAAGTTTGAGGTGCACCCAACTTTTGATAGAGAAGTGAACACCACAAGTCCTGTGATTGGTTATAAATGTGAGTGTGTTGGTTGTAAAAAATAATAGTTTCATCTGGGTAAAATAAATGTGCAATTTTATTTCATCTAGTAAAAAAAAGTACTCGAATTTTGTGCGAAACTAGGGTAGTCATAGACGCTACCCGTTATCTCAGAAACGAGCAGCTTGACCCCCATTTTTTTCTGATTCACTTTAAGTGTAAGGGGTGGTAGTATTTATATCCATGGCGTTTATGTCGGTTGATACGTTGCAGATAGGAGTTTCAGCCGCATATGTTACTATTGTTGTCTATGGGATTTGATTTGGTAGTATACACCCTATAGCACATATTCAGTGCATAATAAAAAATATTATGATTTTGTCATTTTATTTAATTAAACTATACTGGTTGATTAATTAGCCATCACTCGATCATGCAAGTTCACAATGACCTTGACCTTGACAATAATCTCTGTACATGGCTCTGAATGGAGTTTGAATCAAAGTTAGCACTGAAGAAAAGTTGGTTTTGGCCTATAATTCATACTGTAAAGATTTCAATAATTTCTTTTTACATGGTATTTGACTTGCCATATACAACTGCTCTTAAATATGGTATTATATATAGGCAACCTGAACGAAGATTTTAATAGCAATTTATTTTTATATTAAAAATAGCATGTGCCAATAGTGGGTTAATGTCTTTAGTTTCCATTAACATTGTTAATTTTTTATGTATGAAATTCTGAAAACTCAAATTTGTAAAGAAGTTGATTTTTATTGTCATTTTGACATATTTATAGGGTGCTAAGTTATATTTTAGACAAATTTGTAGTTTTATGTTGTGAATCATGTGATATTGAACAAAATGTTCCCTGCATGATATTGTAGCACCAATATTTCAGTAATATCATATTACTCTTATAAAGTTGATACATATTTTTTTTTAATATATATTAACCTTTTTTTGTTTGTTTTAAATGGGTGTTCACAGATGTGATCAAGAACAGATCAAGAACACAGCTCAAGCAGTAGTGTTCAGCAGTGGCTAGCAGTTTACTATTCTGTTTTGTGCAATGCTATGAAAGGGGGATCCATGTGACACGGATAAATGCATTCCACAGAAGTGAAGGCATTGTACCTTGTGGTCCCAGCCAACATTCTGTACACCCTGGCCGCAGTGACAGATGCCTGGTTCGAGCTCCCCCCTCACGCGTCCTACGGCTTGTGGTGGGTGAACTTCTGTGATTACCTCTCCTGTCAGATCATTCTGGCTTTCCATTCGGAGGAACCAGGTATGTGGTTTTGCTTGGGGGGGTTTCTAGACCAGCTGAATTATAGTTATAGGTACCATTAATATTATCAGTGCTAGATGCAATCCATGCTTAGTATGGAAAAGTTTAGATGGGGTGTGGTTGCCTTAATTAAGCTGGACTTTCTAAAAATAAGACTATCATGCAGATAACCAGCCCTCATTAGCTGAGGCTATATACAGAGCCTCCATGTATATTGCCACTTCGGTGCTAAGTAAAAAGGACGGCAGCTTCCATTGCAGTTTATTTATGGAATTCATCTTGGTATGCAGTATTTAGCACGATGTTTGTACGGTAATGCACCACAACTGGTATATCAAAGGCCGTGGTATATGATATCCTGTGGGATGGTGCATATAACAGATCCTTTGCTGATTGAAAAATGTACTTATGCCATATGTATCAATTATTATACAACTCATCTCTAAATGTGTCGATCCCTGTCAATGGGCCCTATGGGCTATTTCTTGATCCAACTAGTGCACTATGACTGGTATATCAAAGGCTGTTGTTTGTGCTATCCACTCTGTGGGATGGTGCATATATAAAGATCCCTTGCTACTTACGGAAAAATGTAGGTTTCCTCTCTTAGACTACCATATATTGCTGTGTATTAGCCGACTCCTTGGATAAGCCGACCTCTTAGTTTGACCCTAAATATCTAGTACAAAATCATTGGCCTTGTTTATAAGCCGAAGTCATCTTTTGTCCAGCTGTATGTTGTATCGATTTCAATAATACTGTCAACAAATAGACTTGTGCTTTTCTTGTTCATTATATTTGTTTTCCATTTAATTATTACAAACACGGTAATCGTGATCGCAATCAATGTGGCAATGCTAACATCTACCATGCCGTGAAAAATAATTTAGAACTGATAAAGCATAACAGAAAAATCAATAATTCAAGCTGTAACAACATATCACTACACACAAGTAATTAATTTATTCACTGGACAGCAAAAAGTAAAATCGTTGAGGCATATTTAATCCCTTACCACACACACACACAGAAACAAAAGATCATGCAGTCCGTGACTGCAGCTGTTCACTGTATATAGTATGGTCATGTGACAATAGTGGGAGTAATTATTGTCCTGAAATTCATGTTATGTTTTTTCAGTCGGTAATGTTAATAATGAGCTTAATTTATTTATGACATCACTTTACAGTTTAATGCATCCTCCCAACAAAACAATAATATTAAAAATATAATACTTGTTTGAAGAAAAAACACCGTTTTGTATCTTAAATTTGCTATATGAAAGACTGGTCGCAGCACAAATGTCAAAATTACTAAATGTTTGAATTACCAATGTACTCTAGTGATGTTGTTAAACAATACAAATTTTAAACTGTAAATGTGAGGCTTAATACATATAACGTCTTGTGTATTATATATTTCTGAGGGCTCTTACTGACTCGGGAATTCTATTTGACACACACTGGCAAAGAGCTAAAGTCTTAATGACACATGGTCACACATCCAATACTTGTGTATTATGTAAATTAGCCCAGTACTCTAAACTCTCGAACCTAGCAGTTCTAGCCCATTTAATAATTTTAATTTACATGTATATATACCTAATTAATACAATTAAGAAACAAAAAATGAAATATATACAGTTTTCTGTTTTGAAATTAAATGTGTTAAATATGATAATGATTGTTTTGTTGCAGGTTGGTATCACGTGTTGCAGGTGTTGAGTCTGTTTGGATGGGCCAGTCTGTTACTGTCTCTGCTGATGCTCTTATCAACACGATTTGACAAGTGTTTACCAAAGAAGTTAATGACCAACCAAAGAAACACGACTGTAGCAGCAGTTTGCCTATTTTCAGGCGAGTTTCTTTAGCAGCCCTCTACACTGCAACCAATTTTTTCATTTGGCGACTAAAATATTTCATATTATCTATATTAAAAATACAGATAGGCACCTTCTGGCTCCTAGTTGAAAAAGTTAACGTGGAGGCCTGTTTAGGAAAGTTCATGTAAAACATCTGGTATTTAATGCCTATAAGTTAAGCATTTGTAATATAGACACTTTTAAGCTGACAGTTATTAAAGCTAACTGTAAATGTTGCATTTATACTTTAAGAGTACAGGCCTTCAGATTTTACGGAAACAATCGTTTCCGGTACCGTGTCGGTAAACTCACGGAAACCAAATTTGGTTTAGTTCCCATGATCACTATATGAGTATGACTATTCAACAAAAATAAAATATATATTATATAATAATTTTTTGAAAACAGTTTCCGATGGGTTTTCATGATCAAAAGGAACGGAGCCTATAGTGTTTCCCATGAAATTTGAAATCCTATCACCTGAGAGTAAAAGATTGCTTGACTTTCAAACGAAGCATTTGATTTTGACAGATCTAAAAATGGAGAGGCCCCAGCCCTTCCAGACAAATATATGTGTAGAGTTAATGTAGAATCATGGCTAGTTCACAGTTTAATTGTTCCATGACCAAAGATCATCTTATTGTGCACTATTCTGTCTGCATGTTCTTTTAAATAAAAAAAACACTGTGACATAAGGAGTACCTTCTCTCACTGTCACAATAACTGTATATATGTTACTTAGAAATTTAATAGTGGCTGATTTAATGCATTTGTCAGTAATATGCTGGAATATAATTTTACCTAATGAAAAATATGTTTAGATAATTTCAATAAGTTACCTCCATTTGATACCAAAACGTAAAATTTTGGTTCCTGCTAGATTATACTACTTTAATTCAACTTTTCTATTTCAATTTATTAATGTTAGGAAAATTTCTATTCCAATATCATATTTACTATTTTGTAGAAATCTGTTTTCTTTATATGTCATGTATATTTCAAGTCTGAACAAAATAATAAATCAAATTTGTTTATTATACACAGGATTTTCCATCTCGTCTAGTCTTGTGATGTTCTATACCAAACTGGATGAATCCAGTCCGAAGGCTCACCCGCAGATTTCCTGGTCCGCTGTGTTGGCTGGAGTGTCATGTATCTGTCAATTGTTAACTGGGATGTTTCTGATGCAGGCTCCATCACTAACAGTCCTCAAACTCACCGGTTAGGGTGTGACAGTCCTTAAACTCACCGGTTAGGGCTGACAGTTCTCAAACTCACCAGTTAGGGCTGATAGTCCTCAAACTCAACGGTTAGGGCTGACAGTCCTCAAACTCACGGTTAGGGCTGACAGTCCTCAAACTCAATGGTTAGGGCTGACAGTCCTCAAACTCAACGGTTAGGGCTGACAGTCCTCAAACTCAGCGGTTAGGGCTGACAGTCCTCAAACTCACCAGTAAGCGCTGACAGTCCTTAAACTCACCGGTTAGGGCTGAGCTCACAAACTCGCTGGTTGGTGCTAACGGAAAACAACAACTGAACCATTCTTAAAGCATTTAGCTCATCATATACTGTGAAACTGCTCTGAAGCGAATACACACAGTACCAAGTAACAAGTCTGGTTTTAAACTCGCAGACCCTAGTTTCAGCACGTGAAAATGGACACTAAGTTTGGTCAGTCTACAAACTTGTAACACATCTGTATGAAGTTACAATAAAGTGAAACCAGAGTCTGTAACTTTGAAACAGGCTAGAGCTTGTCTCTATAACCGTTATTTCTCAGAAGTTATTGGAATAATAGGAATTATGAAATATACATTTCGCAGTATAACCAGAAACATTTGGATGTACGGAAATGGATAATCTAAACAATAAACTTAAGTAATGTTCCATTTCGATCATCAAAACTGAATCAAATAATGAAAAATATGTGGTAATCAAGTGGTTAAAAACTAGGGTCTGTCACTTTAATGGGTATCTGGCTAAGAGAGGTTCTGTCTTCTACTATCTAAAAATGGACTAGAAAAAAATTCAGATTTTGAGGGAATTCCAGGTTACTAAGGGTCCCTTTTAGAGATTTTATTGTATTATGTTTCCAAAGGACAGACGAAGGGCACAGAAATATGAGGCAGTCACCAAGGGTGAACTTGAGAGGGCTCTGGCTATGGTATGGGAGTTGGCAGCAAATGCCATTTTATGCTGTCGACTCACGCAAAAGGGTTTTTTTTAATTATTATTTTTGATACATATCTGGTTTTGTACGGGTCATGGATATCCTGAGAAGTCACAGAAATTGTAAATGTCAAATGAAGCCTGGTAAATCATGAAATTTTGAGTTGGGTTAATGAAAGTTGTGGAAAATGAAAACTGACAATCTGAGGGTTTTTTTTCTCAAAAATTTAAAATAGCACAAGAGATTGGCCATTTACCTTAAAATGTAGTAAATTATTAGATTTAATAAGTCATTGTAGTGAAAGTTCATGTTTTGCTTCTAAGACATTTTGTTTCTAATACATTTTAAAAAAAGGAGTGAAATGACAAATGTTCTAGAAAAAATGAAATATTTTATAAATAATAAAACATTTTAGTGAAAGGTTTGACAGCATGAAGGCAGTAGATGCAAAACATAAACATTCATTCTTGTGTCCTTATGTCAATGATTGCAAAAATGGAAAATGTCTCAAAAAACGTAACTAGTATTGGTTTTGTAAATTATTATATGTAATATTGTGTCTGCTTGTTGGAAATGTGATGTTATTTGTTTTTAAGTATCTACAATACAAGAACTGGCTTGCTCAGAATGTTATAAAGCTTACAAGTCTGTCTAAGAGAAGTAGTAAGTGATTTTTTTTTAATGTTGATATTTATATTTTAAAATGTGTATTGTCAGATAAACCAAGCAATGTTTTACAGCCATTAAATATACTTGTATGTATATGTTTTTGTTTCTTGGTGGGTTTTTTTTACTTTTAGAAGAGATATGGTCTCATAAAACCTTACTGAATATGCCAACTATACTGACTTTTTATACGATCGTCTTTGACTTGGTTGTATTATGGTATTGCGTCTGTCACTTAGCACATACATAGTTCTGTCCATAAACGTTTTGTTTCTGGGGCCAGGGGCAGATTATGCTTTAGGTAAGGTTTTTTTTTTAAACAATATGTAAATGTTTATAATTTGAAATTAAACATTTTACATGGACATCAATTTAGATCTACGTGGTGGGGTTGGGTTTTTTTTTAGGCGTGCAACTGGGAAACCCTCATAATCCGCCCCTGGGGGCATATATTTCTTATCAATTCATATAGGATTATTAAACCTTGTAATATATATGCAAGTACACCTTGGGATGACGGTGTGTCGCGTACGGGCATATGTACCTCACGAGTACTCTTGTTAAGTATTATTTTGACATGAATTGTGTTTGTGATGTGTGTTATTGTGTTAATGATCTATATGTACATTATTTGTTTCATAAATTTTGTTTTAAAAGGTGTTGACAACTTGACATAAAAAAAATTAAGGAAGGCATAAATCAAATACTCGATTATCTAAACAAAGGTGGATGTTTTACCTGCATGTGGTAAAAGCTGGTACCCGTGTTGTTAAGTTTGAATAGTTAAATGTTATATAATGTGTTAGACCTCAATAGCAACCTTAATATAAAACAGTATTCCAATACACTGTGGTAGATGGTTTGTAACCTTGCAATGTTCGCAAGAAAAGTGAAATGAAAGACGAGGAAAAGATTATTTGTTTGAGGAAATGTTTTATTTAACTACGCCCTCAAAAACATTTTATTTACGGTTATATGGCGTCGGACATATCGTTAAGGACCACACAGATATTGAGAAAGGAAACGTGCTGTCGCCACTTCATGGGCTACTCTTTTCGATTAGACAGACAGGATAGCACATACCACAGCCTTTGATATACCAGTCATGGTGCACTGGCAAAAACGAGAAATAGCCCAGTGGGCCCACTGACAGGGATCAATCCCAAACTGACAGCGCATCAAGCGAGCGCTTTACCATTGGGCTACGCCCCTCCCGCTTATTCGTTTAACGACATCTGAACCTTTACAAATACATGTATTTGGTAGATGTTATATATTTTTTCTTTTAATTATATTTTCCTTGAGAATATGACTCGAACCCTAAGCAACTTAACTCACCACAGTCTATACTCCCTCCACACACACACACACACCCCTAACATTTTGTAAGAAATCATGTGGGGAAAACGTTTGTTCTATCTTATAGAACCTCAGCTCCTGTAGTATTTTTGCTCTTTCAAAAATGACCCATTCCTAGTTCAGCCAGCAAACGTTTCACTAACGTTCGTGAACCGTTTGGTTCCCAACGTGGCCATTTTGTTTACCGTGAAACGCACAAACCAGTCGGCGGACGTTTTTCCGCTATTTTGCTTGAACGCAGCTCAGGCCTATGTTCAGTCAGCGAACATTTCGCTAACGTTCGTGAAATATTTGACTGGTTCCCGACGTGGCCATTTGGTTTACCGTAAAGCGCATAAACCAGTCTAGCGGACATTTTCCTGCTCAGTCTGGCTAAATTCAGCCCTGGACCGAGTTCAGCCAGACCGAGCAGAAAACGTCCGTTAGACTGGTTGGGAACCAAGAAAATAGTTCGCGAACGTTTGATGACTGAACCTGGGCTGATGTCTGGAATACGCATTCCTTCTATAATTTTGTTTATATTATATTCTCAAAATGTGTAGACCGACAACATGGACATGGGTACTACAGCTAACTGAAAGAAAGAAATGTTTTATTTAACGACGCACTCAACACATTTTATTTACGGTTATATGGCGTCAGACATATGGTTAAGGACCACACAGATTTTGAGAGGAAACCCGCTGTCGCCACTACATGGGCTACTCTTTCCGATTAGCAGCAAGGGGTCTCTTATTTGCGCTTCCCACAGGCAGGATAGCACAAACCATGGCCTTTGTTGAACCAGTTATGGATCACTGGTTGGTGCAAGTGGTTTACACCTACGCATTGAGCCTTGCACATAGTTAAGGACCACACAGATATTGAGAGGGGATACCCGCTGTCGCCACTTTATGGGCTACTCTTCGATTAGCAGTAAGGGATCTTTTATATGCACCATCCCACAGATAAGATAGTACATACCACGGCCTTTGATATACCAGTCATGGTGCACTGGCTGGAACGAGAAATAGTCCAATGGGCCCGCCGACGGGGATCAATCCCAAACTGACCGCGCATCGAGCGAGCGCTGTACCACTGGGCTACGTCTCCCCTCGATCGACTTAATTAATGTTTTTTAGTTCAACTTGGTTTGTCTCCCTTGGTAACGCGTTTGCGTGAATTCTAAATAGGTTCGGGACATGCTGTTGTGGAAATGTTTGCAGACTTAATATTCTAATATGCAATTTCCACATAAAACATGCTAATGTAGCTAAATGCCAGTATATTAAATATGTAAATGCCAGTATATTAAATATGTAAAGCTAACATATACTTTAACTGGCGAATACTTGTCAAAAAACAGGTTCAGTTCTATATCCGGGGTTCAGATGTAACTACCCCATCCAATCCAAATTGCCGGCATCTTCCGACGCTTATTTTTTACATATACTCTTCAAAAGAAGAAACGCAAAACCACATTGTCGTAACATTTGGAGAATTGATTTAATTATTGAATGGTGAGTCCGATAATTACCAAATGTTGCAGGATTGTTCACAATTCACTCTAGTCCATTGTGAGTAAGTGATAGGACACACCATCAAGGTCAAGGTCATCTGGAGTCAATACCGGGTGTGGCCTCCGCGTGTGTTGACAACTGCCTGGCACCGCCTGCCCATTGAAGCAACCAGAGTACGGATGACGTCCCGGGGGATGGTGGCCGACTCGGCCTGCAAGGCTGCTGCCAGCTCGGGCAGGGTCTGGGGCTGTGGTTGTCGCTGTCGGAGGCGTCGGTCCAACTCGTCCCATAGATGCTCAATTGGGTTCAAATCCGGTGATATCGATGGCCAAGGAAGGACATTAATGTTGTTGTTCTGTAGGAAAGCCGTTGTGAGACGTGCTGTGTGAGGCCTGGCGTTGTCATGTTGGAACACTGCGTTGGCGTTTGCCATAACTGGAACGATGTGTGGCCGGAGGATCTGGTCAATGTAGCCCTGTGCATTCAGGTTGCCCTGCACGTGGACCAGGTCAGTTCTGCCAGTGTGTGAGATGGCTGCCCACACCATGACACTACCCCCGCCGAATCTGTCCACTTCCTGCACGCAGTTTGCCGCATAACATTCACCACGACGCCTATACACGCGACATCTTCCATCATGACGTCGGAGCAGAAATCGGGACTCGTCACTGAACCACACCTGTCTCCTTCGCAGTTGAGGCCATTGTCGATGAATCTGGCACCACTGCAGTCGGAGTCGACGGTGTTGTGGTGTTAAGATGACACCTCAAACTGGACGTCTGGCACGAATTCCTACCTCACGTAGGCGGTTCCGTACGGTCTGGTCGGATATCCTGCGCAAACCTGGTATTGCTGCGGCTGTGGAGGTGGCAGTAGTCAATCGTTCCCGAAGGTGGCGTACCCGGATGTAGCGGTCCTGCCCGGGGGTAGTGACCCGTGGTCGACCGGATCTAGGGAGGTCACGTGTTGATCCATGTTGCTGGTAACGGTCCCACAGTCTGGAGATGGTGCTTGGGGACACATGGAATGCCCTGGCAACGGCCGTTCTGGATTCGCCTGCGTCTAGTCGGCCGATGGCATTGTTTCTCTGCGGTTCACTGAGACGTGGCATGTCCTGGATTGTCAACTGTCGGCCAGATACAGAGGCCAGGCAAGCGAACACCCTGCACTTTTATACTGTCGGTGTTCATGTTGCACGTGCAGACAACGCACGTGCAGTGGTGACATGGTTTGCACGTGGCTGCGTTTTTGCGAATATTCACATTTTGGAACTTTATTGTACAGTAGCTGCGTTTTATCGAATGTAACCGTGGGAATGTGTTTGGGACATGCAATGACCTTATATTCACAAAGCATGAACCGGTAGGAAACATAAAATCGGAGTTATAACCCATTTGTACCCTTTTGCGTTTCTTTTTTTGAAGAGTATATTATTAGTCCCCTACCGGTCCAACCGGAGGGGACTATAGGTTTCATCTCCGTCCTACTGTCTGTCTATCCGTCTGTCAAACATATGTTTTCCGGGTGTTTTTTGCAGAAGGCTTTGATATATTGAGCTGAAATTTTGTGTATAGCTCTCTAATGTGAATATTTTAATTTAGTATGTTATCCAATCGCCAAACAATGCTGTTCTTTAATAGTAAATATACAATTTGATCACATCATCTTACATGCCATCAGAAGAGATTCTTTGTAATAATTTCACTAATTTTCAGAAATATGCAATACATTACTTTTTTTCATTTTTTTCAAGTTCTCATTGGAGAACATAATTTCGTGGAAATCATTTAGCAACGTCTTGCTAAGAGAAACGGGAATTGGCATTGCTGACTCGTGGGACCTATTAACCTACTTTAAAAAGAAGAAAACAAACGTCAGCCCTCAATACACATACTAGTACTTGTAACATTCACGCAAGATAAAAATGAAAAAAATGGGTTACCTGTAATAGTTATGTCATAATCCGTCAATGGATTACGTAAAATGTGTTCTCGGATGTCTGTAATGTATTTCCATTGGGATTTGACGAAGAAGCCAATAGTGCATAAGAACACATCTTCATCATACGGGCACGGCGGAAAAAAATAGACATGGGGGGGGGGGGGGGATGTCTGACTGAGATCGAGGGCGCAAAGCAAAATTAGGGGGGTTCGGGGGTATACTCCCCCGTAAAATGTTGAAAACTAGATGTCCTGAAATGCAGTAAAATTCATCTCACATTATTTATATATATATATAGGGATGTGCCATGCTTATCATATTCTTCGACGTTTTCAACATGTTTTTCCTTTATGTACATAGCTATTGTAGGGCTCAGTCTGGCCAAATGACAGGTACAACGAAGGTTACAAAAAAAACAAATATATGGTACAAAGTTGAGGGAGATGAAACTAAGAGCGCTCTGCACAACTATTAGTATGTGGTGTTCAACAGTAAATATTTAAAATTTATGTTTTCCCTGCAGCTCTGACTGAATCATTAAACCCTATATTTTGAAAGTTGCAGCTATTATAGGTTGTTCAATTCATTACAATATCGCTACAATTGGCTCATACGAAAGAATAGCCATACAAATCTGCAGTGTCAAAAACTAAAGCATTAAACATTTCTATAGTTAACAGTGATAGTTTTTTCATTCACTACACGTCATATTATCCCAGCCATAAGTCTTCATCATTAAATAACATTTGTTTTTTTCTCTCGCTAGGCTTATTATAGACAACTCCCCCATTCCACCGGAAAAGCAATCTGATAATAAGCATGAATTGCAAATATTTCTAAACATCTAAAACAGAAATATCATTTCCCCTAAAATAATCTTGTGTACCAAGTTCAAGAACAATTTAATCAAACACAAGCAGGCAATGACTTGGTTTTCGAAAGTACATTATACAAATTTGTAGAGCCCACTGATGATAATGAAATGTTTAACAACGGCAAAAAGTAAACTTCATTCTACAATCCGGGCCGGACGAAGCCCACTGGTAAGGCACTCGCCCAATGCGCGGTCGGTCTGAGATCAATTCTCGTCGGTTGGCACATTGGGCTATTTCTCGTTACAGCCAGTGTACCGTAACTGGTTAGGTATATCAAGGGCCGTGGTATATGTTATATAAAATATCCCTTGCTACTCATGGAACAATATGGAAAAATGTAGCTGGTTTCCTCTTCAAGAGGGGCAGAACGTAGCCCAGTAGTAAAGCGTTCGCTTGATGCGCGGTCGGTCTGGGCTCGATCCCCGTCGGTGGACATATTGTGCTATTTCTTGCTACTGGTATATCAAAGGCTGTGGTATGTTATCCTGTCTGTGGGATGGTGCATATAAAAGATCCCTTGCTACTACTCGAAAAGAGTAGCCCATGAAGTGGCGACAGCGGGTTTTCACTCTCAATATCTGTGTGGTCCTGAACCATATGTCTTCAGCCAGTGCACCACGACTGGTATATCAATTGCCGTGATATGTGCTATCCTGTCTGTGGGATGGTGCATATAAAAGATCCCTTGCTACTAATGGAAACATTTAACGGGTTTCTTCTCTAAGACTATGTCAAAATTACCATGTTTGACATCCAATAGTCGATGATTAATAATCAATGTGCTCTAGTGGTGTCGTTAAACAAAACAAACTTCATTAACCATATGTCCGACGCCATATAACCGTAAATAAAATGTGTTTAACCATATGTCCGACGCCATATAACCGTAAATAAAATGTGTTTAACCATATGTCCGACGCCATATAACCGTAAATAAAATGTGTTGAGTGCGTCGTTAAACAAAACATTCCCTTCCTTCCTCTCCAATTACCAAATGTTTGATATCCAATAGCCGTTGACTAATAAATCAATGTGCTGTAGTGGTGTCGTTAAACAAAACAAACTAACTTTTGTAGAGATTATATAGACCACACATGATAAAAGGTCAAAAGGCGGCACAAAGCCTACTTCGTTGTAGAGTAAAAATACCAATTTGGTTTTGAAATGAGGTCAATGATTTTGAACCCCATGACAGCCGATTTCCGAACCTCCCATTTACGTAGCCATTCGTAGAATAATTTTCGCTTGACCCTCGCACATCACTTGAATTGCAGTTCAATACATGTACAATAATTATGTACCATTATATATTATTATTACAATCGTCACAAAGTAGTGATTTATGAAGAATATATATAACTAAATAAATCGCATCCCACCCCTTGAATATCGCACCATCTAGTTTTAACAATCACCTTTTCAACAAAAGAAAAACTATTTCGGAAGATGGCAAAACTACGTGATATGTTGGTAAAACGAATTACAGTATTGAACTATTCTGGCCAAGCATTTCTATACAGATGTTTTTATGTGACGTGAATCTTTTATATATGGGAAGACTCGCCTTCAAAAGGTTTACCCGGTTGACGTTTATCAATGGATTACTATTAATATTCTCACGGGCGAACGAGACACACGCATAGCCAACGTTCCCTTCTCGCAAAACTCGCTCGTCAGGTTTTCACACGTGATCGCTGTCGAGTTGAACATCGAGAACCCATGCTGTGTAATAGAACAGCTTTTTACTCCGATACTGCCCCGACACGAACCTAATGTAACTGGACGGTAATGCTGTACTTGTAAACTCTATCCAGTGTGTTTGTTTTAAAAGGGGGGGTACATCATGGCGAGTCTGTTCGGAGCCGCCGCCATACCTTTCATCGCGTGTATAGCTCTACTAGCGGCGGAAACACTGCAGATTCTGTCCTTTGCTGCACCTTACTGGGCGACGTCTGAAGTAACGGGCACGTCTTTTGGACTGTGGAGAAAAGCCAGATGCGCCACTGAATATGTTGGATGTACTCGATGGGATTTCCCGTGGTATGTCCCAGGTAATATCGGAATTCCAGTATTTTCTTGTAGTAGTAGTAGTATAGTAATGACTGATGATAAAACAAATTAAAGATTGTTCTGTTTAACGACATCATTAGGGCACATTGATTAATTAATCATCGGCTATTGGATGTCAAACATTTGGTAATTCTGACACCATCAGAGGAAACCCGCTACATTTTTCTTAATGCAGCAAGGGATCTTTTTATATGCACTTTCCCACAGACAGGAAAGCACATACCACGGCCTTTGACCAGTTGTGGTGCACTGGTTGAAACGAGAAAAATCCCCAATCAGTTGAATGGATCCACCGAGGTGGCTCGATCCTGCGACACGAATACCTCATGCAAGCACTCAACCGACTGAGCTAAACCCCGCCCCCGACTGATAACAAATAAACATATTTCTTTCTCCCTTCTTTTCTTTTCTTCCAACAGCCGATGATTACTAAATCAATCAATCTGTTCTAGTGGTGTCGTGAAGCCAAAACATATTTATTTATTTATGTGCCACCTTTCCTTTCTTGTCATTCCTATCTTATTTCTTCTCGTTTTGACAGATCCTTGTATCTTTCAACTTATTTTGTTATCTACCTCCACATCCCAGTCCTTATCTCTATATTAAGAGAACAACGACAATTAGTGCCAACTATTCAGAATAACTTCTCCGAAATGTGTTTCTAGGACAACGTGCTAAAACATTTGTGGGATAGATTCTGGTAAAATCCTAATTTTACTTTGTTACAGTATTGTGCTAATCTCTAGTTGATGATGTTCACTGCAACAGCAGATTATAATTGCTATTTTTCTTAATGTCTTTAAAATTAGTATTATTTTAAGGTACTCAACAGTAGGACTTTGTCCAATTTAGGGGCGACGCCTTCAATTTGGCAATAAAAAGTTTGTTTTGTTTAACGACACCACTAGAGCATATTGATTTGTTAATCATCGGCTTTTGACAGGCATGAAAGCACATACCACGGCCTTTGACCAGTTATGATTCACTGGTTGGAACGAGAAAAAACAATCAGTTAAATGGATCCACCGTGGTGGTTCGATCCTGCCACGCAAGCACTTCAATTGAGCACTCAACCGACTGAGCTAAATCCCGCCCCAGTCGGGCAATAGTAACAAAATTATAATTAAATCTATTAATACATCGTTGATATTCCATATTTCTGTTCTCTGGTATATAATAATTACACGTAACAACAACGGCGTTATCATTAACCACGAGTTAATTTATAGACATTATCTATAATCTAATGTTTATAATCCTGTACAGTATACGACAGCATATATATGTTTTCATATTTATTTTAATCTGTTCAAACATATGTTTGTAGAATGTTGGTTAATAAAATCAGCAAGAAGAGTGAAAACATTCCATCTATAATACGACATACTGTGTTTATTTTATGTATCTGGTTCAACATGCACTAAAGCATCTAGTGAAAAGAGAATTTCAAATTTTTATCATGGTCCATAAACCTTTCACACACTTATTGTACCAGCATGCTGTATTCGCCATTACCACTACCAACACGTTGTAGAAGCATAGTTACTACCTGGCTAACATATGACATAGTAACAATGGCTAGAGACAACTACATGAACTGGTTTAATTTAGCCGAGTAAAATTAATTTAGTGTTTATGGTGCGTACCGGAGCGCGACGTTCGTACGTCTCGTCTCAATGGATTTAGCACAGATTTTTTATTTTTATTGTCTTCATGCCCTGAATCGTGAATATTTAAAAGAGAAAGCAGCTATATAGTTGACACGCATATCCAGCACAGTTTCTTGGTGAATGTCTCTTTGATAACCTGTTTTGCCACTGTTAAGAATGATCTACATGTATGCTGTTCGTACAGTCGTATCACGAGCGTTTTGTGATCGCTCGTTTCCCTGACAGATTAACTGTATGTGAGAATGTTGCTTTGTGGCCAATAAACTTCCACTGTCTGTCCCTGTGTACTGAGGTCATTGAATCTATCACTGGAATGGGTGCAGCAGTTGCCACGATGGCATCGCATATTGCTCAGCAACTGTCATGACGAGAACCCACCACTGAAAACTGTATTCGTGCGGATGTGACATTGGACTTTTAAGATAAAGACAATGTAGGGCAACGCCTGTCAAAGTCCGTTTCATATTCATCTTCTGGGGCAGGGCTGTAAAGGAGAGGACCGTTTGTTTTATTCTGACCACGCTTGCGAGATCTCTTTATGTCGACTGTGTTCTATTAGTCTTCACCCCGTCCCAACCTGCCCTCCACAACTGGCATATCAAAGGTTGTGGTTTTTATTGTCGTGTGGGAAAGTTCATATAAAAGATCCTTTGCTGCTAATGGAAAACTAGCGGGTTTTGTCGAAAACTGTATGTCAGAATTATCAAATATTTAACATTCAGTAGCCGATGATTAAAAAATCAGTGTGGTCTAGTGGTCAGTCTTCCCTGATTATTCCCTAAAAGATGCATTCTATCAATTCTGTCTCAACGTTCTTCGTGGTCTATCCTGCATCATATGGCTTCATCATCGCCGATCTAGATTCCATTCCGTCACCTATTTAGGGCCCTCATAATCGTTATCACTGTCACCCATGTCAGTTCCTGGCCATCCATCTAGTTTCATCGCCATCACCAATCTAAGTCTCCTGACTTTCATTTAATTTCCCTGATCCATTTAGGTTCATCATCACCCATCTAGATTCCCCATCTTCTGTTTTTGACAAAGCTGACCTGTTTACGGCACTAACTAAAGATGGTCAATGGTAGTGACTCGTATATGACCACCCAACACTTACTAAAGTGATCACACCAAGCTTATGATATATACTTGACGACCACTTGCTTCATAGACGAGGACTGGCTTGCGGAGTTCACTGGCATGTTTGCAATACCCTTGGCACTCTATTTAACTTTTCATTTGACTATTGATTCAAACACTTCAGTTGCAGCGTGTGATTGGTGAAGTACAAAACGTCTTGTTTTCTACTTTATTTTAAACACTACAATTTGTTTAAGAATATAAATGCCGCGGGGTGTCCTATTAAGTCGTGATTTCACCTCATTTCATTTTTTGTTCTGTTTTCCACACCATAGCTATCTGGGTTGTTTGCTTAGTGTTTAGGAACCGCTTTGGTAGACTTATGGTCAATTCATACTTTGATCGCCGACCTCATGCGCAACTGATTTTTTTATTTTTTATTAGGTAAACTTAAAAACGTTAAACGAACGCGCACTGAAGTTTAATATGAACTCTGTTAAAAGGATATTGAATTGACTGAAAAATGAGGATTGGGTTTGATTGGGCGAGTGAGGCGTAAATCTAGCTTTACGCTTTCCCACCGAGCCGGCGTAGGAAGCGTGGGGGGGGGGGGGGTGCATGTGTCCCCCACTTTGCAGATATTTTGCTTTATATTTGCTTTATAATAGTGTAAAAGTGTGTAGCCTAAATATAAAAGTGCGCACACACACACACACACACACACACTTTTTGGCACCTTCCTACGCCACTGGGTTGACCAAGTACCCACCAGCCATATGGAACGACGATTTAAGCAATACACCACCAAGACTTGTCAGTGGATTAAAGGGACATTCCTTTTGCTACACTGTAAGATGTTTCCAACTAATAAAATATTTCTACGATTACACTTACATATTAAATATATTTTCTTGTGTAGAATAGTATATTCAGTGTGTTTCTGGTCGTCTTAATATTTGTAAGGAGCCCAAACTGGAGACAAATTAGAAAAGACCCTCCACCCTCCCCCCCCCCCCCCAAAAAACAACAACAAACAAACAAAAAAACCCAGCAACAAGAAAACGTTTACTGTTGTTGTCCATAGGGATAGCAAAATACACACCAGTAGTAGTTATATTAGTACGGTATTTCGAGAGTACTGCTAAAGCAATACATGTCCCCTGCCATGCCCAAAACTTTTATCTATTTCCTAAATTCAAGGACCATATCTGTGTCAAAAATGGGTAAATCGCCATAAAAGTTAAACTTGATCTGTAACAGTACATGATAAATTATATAAAAAATTCCATCTTCCGACATTGAAAAAGTAAAGTCCGGAAAACATATTTTTATTTCTCCCAAGTTCAAGGTACATAACTCTGTGAAAAATAGGTAAATTGCCATAAAAGTCAAACCTGATCTGTAACAGAACATGTTGATGCTATACACACAATGGCAGCGCAATATCGTGAGACATTGAGAGAAAAACAACGAAAAGTCCTGAAAACAAATTTTCGTATTTCCTAAGTTCACGGGTTATAACTCTGCCAAAAATGGGTAAATCACCACGAAGGTCAAACTTTTTCTGTAACAGTACATGACAAAGCTGTACACAAAATTTCAGCTCAATATCTCAAGGCACTGTGGAAAAAAACCCATCCGGAAAACTATATGTGTGACAGACGAACGAACAGTCGGACAAAATGACGGAGATGAAACCTACAGTTCCCTCCGGTTGAACGGGTTGGGGACTAATAAGCGGAGTCTTGCTATCATTATTATGAGCAGTAGTTTCGTGTTGTTGTCTGGTTGTGTATAATGTATAGAACAATAAAAGGCATGCGCTTTGTTGTCGATTTAATCGAGTGAAATGTTGGGCGTGAACCTAGATTACTAATAACACCCACGCATTAGATACCTCGCCAGCTACATTGTGCTTTCTCTCAAGAGGTCTGTTTACATGGCGACCCTGAGAATAAACGAATTTCTCTTGAAGAGGTCATCGTAAACATTGCAGTGTCGTTGCGAATTTGAAAATGTATGTTACACGTTTGTAAGCAGGGACCCAATTCACTAAACTCTTGCAACTTTGCTATATCGCAGTGTAATGCAAAACGACTTGCAAAGAGGATGCTTTGTTGTCGAGCAGAGCCTAAGAGAGCTTTGTGAATTAGGCCCCTGGTTTATAAAGTTACTAATGGAAGTAAAATCTGAGATGATATAGTTAAAAAGACTAACTGTTTACATATAATTAAGAATCTGATTTAAGGACTGTCTGTGAAACACCTGACTAGTGGATCCTATAGAAATACAATTTATTTAAGGGCAGTAGGCCAGCTATAACGTAAATCCCAGTGAGGTAATGGAGTTTGTTTTTAAACTTAGCAGTGGGGAATGACGGCCTCTCAGCGGAATACCTCCAATATGCGTCCAAGAGATTATTTGTTCTATTGTCAGTTTATTTCAGTGCCATGCTTATACACGGGCATGTATCTAGTTGTATGACAGATGTTATTCGTGTTCCTATTGTGAAAAACAAAACCGGAGACGCAACAGATAAAAGCAATTACCGTCCAAATGTATTAGCAACTGTGATATCAAAAGTTATGGAACATGTACTGTTATCACGAACAGATCTGAGTACATCAGACTATCAGTTTTGTTTTAAAAGTGGGACATCCACCAATATGTGTTTATTTGCTTTTAAGGAAGTTATTAACTTTTATATTTCGCAAGGTAGTCCTACGTATGTTTGCTTTTTGGATGCGAAAAAAGAACCTTTGACCGAGTAAATCATTGGACATTATATATGACACTTTTGAAAAAAAAGGCGTGCCTACTTTTGTAGTTCGCTTTCTCAAAGCATGGTATTTAACCCAATTGTTTAGTGTAAAATGGGTTGCATATATTTCCTGTAAGTTTAATGTAACAAATGGTGTCCGGCAAGATGGGTAATGGCACCCTTATTATTTAATATATATATATTGATGACCTTAACCTACAGTTGTCGACATGTGCAGTTGGGTGTAATGTTGGTGGGGTGTTTCTAAATAACTTCAGTTTTGCTGATGATATGTCACTTCTTTGCCCATCTATTTCTGCATTAAGAAAAATGTTAACGATTTGCGAGAAATTTGCAGAAGATTATGATATTATATATAATACAATGAAAACTGTATATGTATTGAGCCAGAAACTCTGAAGTTGATCAATGTGCTTTCGATATATTTGTGTGGTGATGTACTGAAATTTGTTGACAACTATAAATATCTAGGTCATATTATATGCAAAAACATGAAAGACGATAAAGACATTAAACGACAGTATAGAGCACTTTGTGTACGTGCAAACATGTTGTTGCGGCGATTTGCAAAATGTTTAGAATCTGTTATAACATAATTATTTATGAGTTATTGTAGTAATTTGTACGCGGGTGCATTATGGGTGAAATTTACACAGGATACCATGAAGGATCTTAACATATGTTATAATAATGCATACGTTTTACTTCGCTCAACAGCATATTCGCTGAAGAGCAGAATCGAAACAACCCCAAACAACCTACTTGCCTACCTGTGGTGTACAAATGTGTACGTCAAATCTGTACGTGTAAATCAGTTTTGTATGTGATGTTTAAATATGCACTATGGATCACTGATCTGAAATAAAAATCTATTATTATTATTATTATTATTATTATTATTATATTATTATTATTATTATTATTATCATAACAGGAAAAACGGAAAATTAGTATACGACGTTTAACTTCATTTGTTTAATGTGTATTTATTTATTATTCCCATCGTAGGAATGCGTGTTTGGTAGACAGTAGATATGGTGGTTTAGATGAATTTATTTGTTTGTTTATTTGTTTTATTTGTATGTTTGTTGTTGTATTTGTCCAAACATTAGATTTTTTTAAATACTGGAATTGACATAATAAAGGGGACTTAGTTTGTTTTCTGTATTCATTTTGTTTGTATTATTTCCTGTAACGTTTCAGTTATGAATTTTCTTTGTGTTAATATGTGCAAATGTACACAATCAGTTTTGACGTACCCCCCCCCCCCCCCCCCCCCCCCATTCTTTACCGTATCTCCACGATACCTTTACTCATAGGGCATGCACGATACATTCATCAACACCCAGTGGTCTGTGACAGTTTGGATATTGTATATAAATTGTTTTTGATCGTTGTCCAAAGAGAGTTTGTGGTCGTCGGCCGTTACAAACCGGTCTGTGCGTGTCTGTCGTGTGATTTCATCAAGCAGCTTGTAGAAAGCAAACACTGGCTGCTCGGTGGGTTCCTGGACAGCTTTCAGCTTTTAAGTATGAGTAAACTGAACGCAATACGGCTTTTGTGTGGCAAGTGTGATGGATAAACATTTTAGTCAGACATATACGGATACTGTATCCAGTTTTAATACTGGAATATACTAAAATCTCAAGTTTATTGTCAAGAAATGTTTATAAACATGGAATATGAAATTGGTAATAGCTAACAGTGTACACATTTGAAGGTTGTTGTATTGACTTTATTGTGATTTGCAAAATTCTGAAGAAAAAACCCCCAGTAGTTGGCTTTACTTCATTTCTTTTTCTCTTGAATTCCGTATCCAATTAAGGTTCAAGAACGCCGTTCTGGGCACACACGTCAACTGTGAGTTGTTTGTCCAGGGCAGGTTTACTGGCTAGTGTTTTCCGAAAGAGAAGTAACAGCCTCTCAATAATCGAGCCGTTAAAACGCATTCTGGGTACTGGTCGGTACTGGCATGCAAACCTAAACCCACCATCTTGAAAATGATGACCTAACCACTACACAACCTCTTTCTTGGGTTAACAGTACATTTTTTTTTTTATCTGAGACAATTTGTTTTATTATGAGGCAGTTTTACTACACATTACACACGATCAGTTTAATTTAGTTTCTTTACAACAATGCATACCATGAGCAGTATGCAAACTAAAACAATTCAGTTTGGTTTCTTTACACCAATACATCCCTTCAACAGCGTGCAAAATAACAGAGGTCAACATGTAATGTGCTAAGTTACTCCAAATGAATAATAATATACTTTGGCTTGCTAACACAAGACACTTTATTCTCTCTCTCTCTCTCTCTCTCTCTCTCTCTCTCTCTCTCTCTCTCCCTCTCTCTCTCTCTCTCTCTCTCTCTCTCTCTCTCTCTCTATCTATATATATATATATATATATATATATATATATATATATATATATATATATATATATATATATATATATATATATCTCAGGTGATTCGGTTTACTTACACCAATTGACTTGTTTTATATAAGGCAGCTTTTTTATGAGTCAGCTTGTTCCGCACATTAAACACCTCAATAGAACGATTCAATTCAATTCACTTTATCTACACCAATACATCCCCTCGGGGCAGCATTCAAAATAACACAGAGAAATACGTAAGCGCTGAGCTGTACCGAATGAATAATGACATATACACTGACTTGTTGTAGTGTTAACAGTTTTATATAAGACAGTTTGTTTGTGAGTCACTCTCCCAGCACATTACACATTCTCTGTCGACCATGATGGATAGTCTCCTACACATTACCTCGTTACAAGCTCATGCTGTCGGCAGTGACCGATGGCTGATACAAGAACATAGACGTTATGCATAAAGAAATAAACATTTGATAGAGAATGTTGAATTTTATAAATTCGCAAATATATATAGAATATTACCTAAAGGATCAGAGGATAAAAGGGAAGGAAACTTTTAGTCTGAAATAGGTCGACTTCATTATGGACCCATCTACTGATACTTCTCCTTGAAAGGATATCGCAAATATCGAAATGCGTGTTCATATCAGCTATGCATGGTTGTAATCATCTTGGCATGGCAGGTATCATTTCGTATAACTACTGCATTTCGAAATGATACCTAGGCTTGCGAACATTAGTTGTAATCATCTTGGCATGGCAGGTATCATTTCGTATAACTACTGCATTTCGAAATGATACCTAGGCTTGCGAACATTAGTTGTAATCATCTTGGCATGTCAGGTATCATTGCGTATAACTACTGCATTTCGAAATGATACCTAGGCTTGCGAACATTAGTTGTAATCATCTTGGCATGTCAGGTATCATTTCGTATAACTACTGCATTTCGAAATGATACCTAGGCTTGCGAACATTAGTTGTAATCATCTTGGCATGTCAGGTATCATTTCGTATAACTACTGCATTTCGAAATGATACCTAGGCTTGCGAACATTAGTTGTAATGTAAAATGACTGAAATTGTTTATTATTTATTCGTTTATTTCTCTCAGTATATGATAAGACACGGCATGGCTTGAGTAAGTAATTTGGAAAATACATCTATACCAACCAATTTGCAACAGATAATTGACGTTTGCATATTAAAGACATACTGTCACGGATGTAAGGACCTTATTTCACTAAAAGTGGATAATAAATGAAAATTACATCTAATTTTCGAAAACCAAATCTGGCTATCACATCATCCTAACTGAACCATGATGAAGTGAAATCTATGTCAACCCTCTCGGCAATTTTACTTTTTGTCAATTATGGACCATTGCCATAATTCATTTATTTTTACAAAATATCATTAATATGTGGAGTATAGTGGTTACGCAGATAGTTGAATAAATGTACATTTAGGGACAAATCAAATTTATTTCGTTTCGGGTAATAACTTGTTAGATCATTTAATAGTCAATAGTCTGTGACTTTAACACTGAACATTTGTATTAAAACATTTTAAAAACTTCACAACGTTTAGTTATTTTTAATTAAATAATATACTTGAGTTGAAGTTATTGGCCTGTGATTTTCAATATTAATATAACATTTAAGTATAATTAATATGTAATCAATACAGTTCAATAAAAAAAAACCCAACCCAAACCTATTGTCACTATCATATAATCCATACGAGGAAATCCTAGAAATTTTTCGAATAGTTACTATATTGCTGCTTATTGGAAAGAGTAGCCTATGTGGCGGCAGCGAGTTTCCTCTAAAGAAATATGCCAGAATGACCATATGTTTGACGTCCAATAGCCGATGATAAGATGAAAATCAATGTGCTCTAGAGGCGTCGTTAAATAAAACACTTTACTTTTTTATATGTTAATAGTGTGGAGAGAGAGAGAGAGAGAGAGAGAGAGAGAGAGAGAGAGAGAGAGAGAGAGAGAGAGAGAGAGAGAGAGAGAGAGAGAGAGAGATGGGGGCACGGGTGGGTGGGTATCTACCACCCCATTATCACCTTTTATACAGGGTTTTTTGTGTTCATGCATGTGTGCATAAAATGTTTGTAAGCCACTTTTGTGTATCGCTGTATGGTCACTGGTGATCTCGGTCTAAATAAAGTTATATTTTGCGTTTTATATCCAGCGCTGAACTGACCAGACAGAGAAGCACAACAATATTAAAGGCACACCTAATGACCTGTTTATCTCGTTAAAACTAGCAGGTTAATATTGGTGTATGGTTCTGCTACCCAACAGTTCACAAGAAACTGGATACTGAAAACACTAAACAGTTTTCAATTAATCTTTACGTTCTCTTTGTGATTGTAATTTGATCACCTTAGAAGTAGAATGACCAGTCTCAGCTGGACGTGGGTTCGGCCCACAATGGACATCATTTGCTTTTATGTCGTCTTTTCAACTTGATGATGAATGGAAGTGCTTTGTGGAAGAATAAAATAGATGTAGGTAGTTTAAATTGGGTTCATGGCCAAATTATGCAATACGAAGACAGTCGTGGATCTAAGGTATGGGTGCTGGAGTGCGCACCCCACCCATAGGTTGCTCCCCTCTCCTATCCATAGGCCCCCTTTCCCCCACTCAAACACACCCATGTACATGTATACATGTATGTGTTCATTGAAAAACTGTAGATTAAGCCATGCACCAAAGTGGGCAGCTCTGAAAAGCAATCTGCAGTGGCCAATAAAGAATTCGACTGTGTATCATTGATTAATATAATGGTAGCCGGAGTTATCACTGACGTTTGTCAACAAAGTACACCGAGCGCAAAGTATACTCGATAATAATGTATAGGCTCTACAGTTTAAAGTTTGTTTTTTGTTTAACGACACCACTAGAGCACATTGGTTTATTAATCATCGGCTATACTAGGATGTCAAACATTTGGTAATTCTGAAACATAGACTCAGAGAGGAAACCCGCTACATATTTTCATTCGAAGCATGGGGTATTTTATATATGCATCATCTCACAGACATGATAGCACATACCACGGAGTTGATAATTGATATACCAGTCGTAGTGCCCTGACAGAAACAAGAAATAGCCCAATGAGCCCACCGACGGGGACTGGCCCTAGGGCGACCGCGCATTAAGGGCCTACGGACTAATGCCTGTATTTTGTATCACAGTTAGGCGGATGCAAATCGCTACTCTTTTGCGGATATTATTTTTTATCTTGACTCAGGTCATTGTGGTCATTCGTACATTATATTATTATAACGATTTTTTATTAGATAAAAGCAGACAGAAGATAGGTCAAAAGGAACATCGCAAAGTTACAATTTTATTTTACGATTCAAAAGTTTAGTTTTAAATGTGTTCTGTACACACCTATTTTCTCGTCGGAGGATATACAATTTAATTTGTTTGGTGCCAGGACGGGATAAAGCTGTCGATATATTGTTTGCGTCGTAGGATCGAACCACCTGAATAGATCCATTCTCTTATTGGTTTTCCCCGTCCTAACCAGTGGCCCAGTATGTCCTGTCTGTGGGCAAAGTGCTTATATAAAAGATTCCATGCTGCGAATGGAAAAATGTAGCGGAATTTCTATAACACTACTTGTACCAAATGTTTGATATCCAATATCCGATGTTTAATAAACCAGTATGCGTCAGTGGTATCGATAAACAAAACAAAATTTAACGTTAGCTGTCTCCTTAAGTCCATTGTCTGTCCGACTGACCATTCGACTGGCTTCAGATCTGATGCTTAATTGTATGACGTTGAACTGGAGTTCGACATCCAAGTTCTGAACGTGTTATTATTTGATTGTAACGACTGAGGCGTTACCCACATGAAGATATCTTCAAATTAACATGTTCAAATTAAGGGATCGTAACTAAGGAAATGGAAAGAAATATTTGTTTAACGACATCTAAGCATATTTGAAACTACATATGCGAGAGAGATGGGGGAGGGGAAGGGGGGAGAAATAGGAGGTTCAGAGGATGACAGACAGAGGGGAGAGAGGGAGAAAGACACATAGACAGAGATACACACAGATCACAGAGAGAGAGAGAGAGAGAGAGAGAGAGAGAGAGAGAGAGAGAGAGACGGAAAGAGACAGACGGAGACAAAAAGACGGATATGAAACTAAAAAATCCGGACTATCTTCTCTTGTTCCTAATTAAGGAATTAAGTCCACCTCTCTGTAAATAACCCCGTGACTGTAATGCCGTGTTTGTCGTTTCAGACTGGCAGAACGCCGTCCGAGGCCTGGAGAGCTGTGCCATCATCCTGATTGCCATTCCACTGATCGTCCTTCCCGTCTACATCTACGTGGCTCTTGGACTATACTACAGATGCATTATGGTATTCATGACCGTGTGCAGCCTTCTTGCAGGTATAGTCACATGTATCTATTTATCATAGATAACTTTTCAATTTTCATTTTGTTGTTAATCACCGATTCATTCATATATATATTTACCTTTGTGTCTTTGAAACTCAATGCAGCGGCGTAGCGGGGGGGGGGGGGGGCACGGGGGTCATGCCCCCCAAATTAAACCTTTTTCTTTCTTTTCACTGTGTTAAATTTTATAAAATCAATCATACATACATACATACATACATACATACATACATACATAGTGAGGGTTGCCACCCCCACCCCCCAATAGTGGGTTGTTCCCCACAATCTAAAATCTTGGCTACGCCAGTATGGACGATGTATTTTTTGTGCTGGAATGTCGTTAAACATTTGTAGCATTTGTTCGAGCTACTGTCCGAGCGTCCGAAGAAGAAGTTAAACATTCTTGTATTCATTATATTAATCATATAGTTTCATCTGTTAGAACATCCTTCCAAAAGACTTCTAATAACCAAATATTAATAGAAACCAAACAACAGACACCATATGTAGCAGCGGATTGTTCATCAATGATATTTGCTTTAACGAGATAGAAAAAGAGATGTCTATAATGTCTTTTAACTCTCAATACAGCTGCTATTTAAGAAACAGTTGTTAATCATATTGTAACATTATTCTGAATATACATTAAATATAATAATATGTATTCTGTCAGGTAGGGTATATTTTAAATACTGTTTTTCAAGTGTTAATGCTCTTTATATTTGCACACTAACAGCCATGTTATGGAATGTTTTCTCACAGATAGAACATTTCAGACCCTCTGGGGTGTCATTAAAACAAATATTCATTTCCAAGTAATGTATTCAGACTCCTGAAAAAAAAGGTAAAACTGTCCTTGAAAATGAACCAAAATAGTTCTTAAAAGTCGTAAAAAATTAAACCATTTGAAATGTATGAACCGTGCTCTAGCTACTTCAGTACAAGTAGTCTAGCCATGACTAAATCTTTTACAACTCATAATTTTATGTCTGTTTATTTATAGACATTTATTCATGCTCAAAATTATTTCAGGTACGCCTGTATATAAATGCCCTTTGTTACTCTTTTATACTCAGTAGCGTAGGAAGGTGCCAAAAGGGGAGATGGGGTGGGGGCGGGGAGCGATATTTCTAGATAATATTCATAGACGAATGTAGGATTTTTCGAGGCAGAGCTCGTCGCGCTTTAAAATGGCATCTACAGTATTCAAAACTACACCAACATGTATCAAGCTGACCACTAAACACTGGATTTGTTTGGCCAATTCGAATGTCGGACTTAGTGTTGGGTGTGTGGGGTCCTTCTAAACTAACAAGTGAAGGGATTGTCCTGAGTTCACTGCATTGTAAGATGTTTCTGACTAATAACATTATATAACGACATATTTAATGTATTTTATTGTTTAGAATATCAGGGTCTGTATAGTTAATGTGTTTCTGATCCTCCTATTATTTGTAAGTTTCCCAAACTCAATTTAGTCTCCCAATAATTTCGTACGTACGAAAAAATCTATATGGGGGTGGGTGGGGGTGTGGTGTGGGGGGGGGGGGGGTGATTTTACCTATACTAGTTTTTCCCACGGTGAACGTCTTTTATTCAGACTATGGAATTTAGTACACGATTATATTTTTTTTTTTCAGAGCCGATTGCACACAAAAATAGTTTGGGTTTTTATTTATTTTTTATTTTTTTGTTATTTAATTTTTTTTTTTTTTTTTTACTTTTTTATTATGTTAAACAAACTAAAATTATTTATAAACAAAAAAAGACCCCAACCATTTTGTACGAGGATTGGACGGAGTCTATAGTATAAACCACGGGTGTTCGGGTCCTGGTCTGAGGTTATAGTGTATAGGCTAACCTCAGACCAGGATCCGAACGCCCGTGGTGTAAACACTAGGACGACCCGACACACATTTAATAAACAGCCACTGATAGTTTATTTTAAAAAAACAAAGACAAAACAACAACCCCCCCCCCCAAAAAAAAAAAAAAAAAACACTCCCCAAGCCCCCCCCCCCCCCCCCCAAAAAAAAAAAAAAAAAAAAACAAATAAAAAAAAACAAAACAAAAAAACACACACACACAAAAAAACCCAACCATTTAATATGTAATTACTGTCGTCAAAAAAGTGTCAGTTAGTCGACATCTTCCTAAGAATCCCTTTAAAGAAACAAACAAACAAATAAACAATCAAACACTTAGGGACGGTCCATAAATGTCAATGGTTTTCATAATCCTAACAATGTTAGGATTGGGTTTGACCCCCCTCCCCCCCCCCCCTCCCCTCCCCGAATCCTAACATAAAAACATTGATATAATGTGTACGAAACATTGACCTTCGATAGACCGATGTTTTACCTGAAAAGCAATCCGAACATGGCTTTTACCCCCCCCCCCCCCCCCCTTCCGGACATTGTTCGGATTGTGAAGCACATTGATATTTATGGACCGTCCCTTACCTCTACTGATATATCCTATCATTTGACATTTGCAGGAAATATTGAAACAGAATAGCATAGTAATTAACGGTCTTTATAGGTAGTATTAGATCCATGCACAGATATTTTCATATCTATGTATTTTTCAGATTTATACACGTTTAAAATAAATATGCTTATAAATGTCAAACAACGATCTTTACGCACCTTTCTGAAGTTAGACGAATGTACGTAGGATCGCTTTGGCATCAATAAGCATATTAATTTTAAGCATTGTTGACGTCACGTCAAAGGAAGTGTACAATGACGTGTTCATGGTATAGTAACGTTTTAGGCAACTTTCGTAACTTAACGTAAAATGTTGAAATAAAACTGAAATGCGCACCCGGTCTATCCAGCACCCTCCCGCTGGATCCGCGTCTGACGGGCAATACATTTAGCGCAAAACTATGTACAGTAATAATACATTGTCCGCCACCGGCAGAACTGATGATGATGCAAAAAATATAAAGTACATAAAAAATAATTTCATTAATTAAAATACCAGCCAGTTCTTTCATTCTTACTGGGATGTTTCAAAAATATAAATTTAAAAAAAAAAAATAATAAAAAAAAAAAATAATAATAAAAAAAAAATTAAAATAAAATAAAATAAATAATAAGTAGTTGTAAACAAAGTATTGTGATTTATTTTTATTTTTGATGGAATACGGGTATATTACTCCAGGTATAACCTTTACATTTTACAAGAAAAAAATAGTTTATATGTATGTATCATTTAACTATCGTCGCCGTCTGATTTGTTATGAAATATACAATAAAAGAAAAACCCACGTGGATTTAGTTTAATTTAGGTATTTGCTCACTTTGTTGAGCTTTGCATAAGGTACAGCAAATATGTTAATGTGTAACATGAATGGAAACAAATATTTAGGGGTCACATCAGACTTGTGACCAGTAACATTCTCTAGCAGAGGGATCAAGGGACTCCTGTGACCCCCTTGGATTCGCACCTGATGTGTGGGCACAATTACCCAACAATGAATGGCATGATCGGGTACTCTGATATAAAGCGGTGTATCATCTTATAATATATGCAGAATTTTAACGGGTTTATGCCCCGTGTAAATGTCCCAAACTTGTTTCGTCCGACAGTGATACTTATTATGTTTCAACGTGTGCTATGTATATCCATGTACACTGTATATCCATGTACACTGTATATCCATGTACACTGTATATACATGTACACTGTATATACATGTACATATGAAGGGTCTACGGGAATAACCTGTGATGTACAATTTTTGGTAAAGTGATATTTATTAATTTTAACGTTTACACTCTGCAATCGTGGTATATTTATGCCTAATAAATCATAATTTACAAACTACTTTTAATGGCCTACCATAATTATGTTTTTAATTCCGTGTATTATTGTAGCCTTGACATACACGACCGTTAAAATACTATCTGTTTGGACATCATATATATACATATATATATACACACATACATCATACATACATACATATACACACACATATATATATATATGTGTGTGTGTGTGTCATTATATATGTACGTACATGTGTATTTAAATGTATATGTATAATTATGTATAACTACTCAAAAGAATTTAAGGGTCAAAAATTTATAACCAAATAAGTTTCAGAGTGTATTAGATTGATGATGTAAACTACACAAAAAAATTAATTTATTGTTCCATATTTACAAAAAACCACAAATAAACGTCACTGTATACAAGAAAGTCACATGACATGCTGTCAAAGTTGAAGGTTGTCAAACATGGATTTTACACATTAGAACATTCGTTTAATAGTGTGTGAATCCACCCCTGGCGCGAATACACTCTACACATCGTTGCCTCATGCTGTTGATCAGACGTCTGAAGAACTCTTGGGGAATGGCCTGCCACTTTGCCATAAGAAGTTGACCCAGATCATGAAGGTTGGCCGGAGGGGCATGGTTATCCCGAACTCTCCTCCCTAATTCGTCCCAGGCGTCTCTATCGGGGCCAAGTCAGGCGAATATGCTCTCAGACGATTGCGTATGGTTTGATCAGACACTCGAGTTCCAGTCGCAGTCCGCAGATTGTCACGTAATCGGCGTGCAGTGGTTGTGCGTTGACGTAGAGCCATATTGGTGATGTACGGTCCTCTCTATTTGTAGTGCTTCGGGGTCTTCCCGAACGTGGACGATTTCGAACAGAATTCGTTGCTTGGTACCGTTGCCACAGTCGGCCAACGACACTCTGACTGACACCAAGTCTCAGAGCAACATTTCTTTGCGTATTGCCATCCTGAAGCCAAGCAATAGCCCTTCCTCGATCTTCGATAGTCAGTTGACGTCGTACCATTGTCGAATTTGGAGTGTGCACCGTACACGAACGCAAGCTCCAATTATACGGAAATTCAGCATTGGGAACATGGAATACACATACAAAGCGTGCATATGAAGCGCTTTGTGAAAAAGCAAGTTATGGGCACTTTGCAGACCTTTCGCTTTCGCCCTAATTTACGTGCAAATGTAAGCATGTTTTCGCCATTAGAACTAGTCGACAGTGTCAATGATAGTGGATTTTAATTCATTTATGGGTTGCTTAGACCCACTTTCGTCAAAATGGAACAATACCATGCGTGACATTATGGTGTAGCTAATATAATTGACATTCAGAAAATAATGTCGAAAATATCGTCTGACCCTTAAATTCTTTTGAGTAGTATATATAGATATGGATATAGATATAGATATGTATAATTAATATAGATATATCTAGAGAAGAGAAATATTGATTATCTATGTTACAGGGCTGTGTAACGCTATTAGAGTGTCCATATATACGGCGTGGAGATCGACAAGTGTTTAAGTGTATATGTTTATGTTGAAAAGTAAAATATTGATTGTCTATGTTAGTGCTGTGTAACGCTATTGGAGTGGCCATATACGGCCTGAAGATGGGCAAGAGTGTTTATCAGGGGCGTAGCGTGAGCTGGACCTGGGGGGGGGGGGGGGGGGGTCGAATATGAACCAAGTGGACCTTTTTTATTTTGTTTTTGCACCACCAGAAACTCCATATGTATGAATCTGTATGTTTTAGCTCTGAAAGCGGACCATTTGCTTCAGCGGGGGGGGGGGGGGGGGGGGGGGGGGGGGGTCGTCCGAACCCCCCCCCCCAGCCTACGCCCCTGTGTATGTGTATGTAGAGAAGTAAAATATTGATTGTCTATATTACAGTGCTGTGTAACGCTATTGGAGTGGCCATATACGGCGTGGAGATCGGCAAGAGTGACGAGTTGAAGGTCAGCTGGTGTCTCATCGTCAGCATCATCGGCGCCGGGTTCGACCTCATCGGCTTCCTCATCCTCCTAATCGCCACCATCAACAAGCCCGTCTTCCGACCCGATAAATACTACCCGTCCGGCTTCTACGTCGACCCCGACCACAACAAGCTGTATGCCGTGGATATCCTGGAAAAGGACGGTGGGAAATCGACCGGTCGGGACAATCCAGTATTGGTAGCCGATGATTAATCATCATCAGACACAGAAACACGGCCATCATTCAACAGAGTGCTGGCACGACTGTTCGACTGTTGAAGTAGTTTTGTACAAAACTCGTCAAGTTCAAAAGTGAGAGAAAAAGAAAAAAAATGGAGATAAAACACACCAATTGTTTAATGTACAAAGATATTGGAAGACAATAGATTAATTTGCCTATCAGTTGGAGAGACCAATGCATGCTCTTCATAGCTGATCTATTTTAAGGGGTGCATTTTGCCGACCTCCTTCTGAACTCCCCCAACCCGCTTCCGATGCCTATGACATTCAGTGCAAGGTTGCATGCACACTGGTTACGCAAAAATGGATTAAATCTGTTTATAGTTAATAAAATCCAATGATGTATACATGAAATTATAATTTTATGAAAGAATGCATAATGTTTCTCAAATTGATATCTCATGGACTTAACGAGTTTTGCAAAAACACTTTTTAATTGTCTGTAATATAATTCTTCCAAATACCACCTTTGCAGATAGCAACATATATTATAACCAAAGTTAGTGGTTTACAGCATTGTACCTTGTGAGGTGTGCCATGAAGTTATATAATAATTCTATATTTATAACTCTTAAATCTATTCCATGCATACAACTATACAACATGGATATGGGTGCTTTTCCAAACATAGTGCTGAAAAACATATTATAGCCTGAGAACTATTTCTTAGAGTATGGTCTCCGATTTAGTATGTTTTTTGTTTTTTTAAATTTGAACCCATACAGTAGTTTTAGATTCATATATCTGACGTATTTTCAAACATATAGCACGTCTTCATTTACATGCATCAAGTGTTTTGTTTTTGCTTTGAGTCATATTTACAAAAATAAAACAAAAAAGGTAATGTTACTGGCACCCCAGCACATGGGATACTTAAACAGTTGTTGAAATTTACACATGTTAAATTGTTAATGAAGATACGCATCAAAAACAGAATGACTAACAAAACTACACATTGATAACATAGATATTATTAGCAGCATTACTATTGTGGGTACGGTAAACCTTCTACTACATGATGTTACTGTACATGTTCATGCTTTTAATATTTTTTATTCTGATACTTTGTACTATTGTTTTACAATACTGAATATATACATTATGAAACTTACAATATAAAATGCTAAAAACAATGATTACTTTTGTGTTCGTTTTTATTTATATCAAGGAAGTAGAACTGTAAAATTGAACCTTTTAAATAATTAAATTTATACAAAAATTATTAGCAACTACACACACAGATATTATGAACAAAATAAATAGGTAATGTGTCAAAACCTCACCTCTTCCCACTTTGATAACTTTACACAAAATTAAAAATCAACAACAATTTTTCAGTGGCTTGAGATTTTATGCACCTTGGTGTTATTTCATGTTGTATTTTATTACAAGATTTATAATACAGCTGTATATTATTACTCTATTTAAAATACAGCCGGATACATCTTGGTGTTATTTATGCTGTATTTTATTACACTCTATTTAAAACACATCATGATGATACATCTTTGTGTTGTTTCATGCTGTATTTATTACACTCTATTTAAAACACATCATGATACATCTTTGTGTTGTTTCATGCTGTATTTTATTACTCTATTTAAAACACATCATGATGATATATCTTTGTGTTGTTTCATGCTGTATTTTATTACTCTATTTAAAACACCTCATTATGATACATTTTTGTGTTGTTTCATGCTGTATTTTATTACTCTATTTAAAACACATCATGATGATACATCTTTGTGTTGTTTCATGCTGTATTTTATTACTCTATTTAAAACACATCATGATACATCTTTGTGTTGTTTCATGCTGTATTTTATTACACTCTATTTAAAACACATCGTGAAACATCTTGGTGTTATTTTTTGCTTTGTTTTATTACATCCTATTTAAAATACATCGTGATACATCTTGGTGTTATTTCATGCTGTATTTTATTACATTCTATTTAAAATACGTTGTGAAATATCTTGATGTTATTTCTTGCTTTCTTTTATTACGCACTATTTAAAATACGTTGTGAAACATCTTGGTGTTAATTCATGCTGTATTTTATTATATTCTATTTAAAATGCAGCCTGATACATCTTGGTGTTATTTCATGTTGTATTTAATTACACTATTTAAAATACAGCCCGATACATCTTGGTGTTATTTCATACTGTATTTTATTACTCTATTTAAAATACAGTCTGATACATCTTGGTGTTATTTCATACTGTATTTTATTACTCTATTTAAAATACAGTCGGATATATATTGGTGTTATTTCATGCTGTATTTTATTACATATTTAAAATACAATGTGATATACAATTGACTGATAGCAATAGCTGCTTATAGTCACTCTATAAAAATGAAAATAGTCTAGTATTTTGTATGTTTTGTTTTCTTAAATGTAATTCTTTAGGTGATGAAAAGTAATATAGTCTGAATAAATAAACAAATAAATAAAATTGCTTCTTAGATTTTTCTACAAAATATAACCATTAAAACTTCTTTGAGTGAAAACCTTGATTTTAGACATACCGGTAACCATTTCTCATTGTCAGGTTTGATATATTGTTCAGTTTTCATTTGAGGCAATACATAATGCATATGTGTGTGTATGCATGTATGAATGTAGCATCTGTAGTCTGTAATGTGTGTGTGTGTGTGTGTACACATGTATGTTAAGTGACACAACTGACATAACAATTATTATATTTGGCAATGGAACACGACTAATATAACAATTATTATATTTGGCAATTAATAGAAGTTATCTCAAATTGGTAGCCTACCGCTTGAATTGGTAGAGTTGGCAAGTACATGTACTTATGGGTTTTTTTTAACTTTATACACCATCAATATATCTTTGATCTTTTTTTTACTTGAGCTGATAACTCACACTAACATTCAATATTGTTATTAAATTTCTAAACTCTTTTAGTAACAACAAAACAAAAAATGTGTTTTCATAAATAATTGTTTTTATATATATAAAAACCAAAAACATTCACAACAATTATAAGAAACTGTTATCACAATTACACAAACTTCTATCTTGTTTCAGATATCATTTGTCAGAATCGTACATACATGATACACTAACATATATTAATTAATTATTGATAAAATATTTTACACTTTAAAAAAAAAGATGTATAACATAACTTGTTTCTTAAATCACATCTACTTTGTAAGATATCAACTATATTAGAAAAATAAATCTTCACATTATGAATAATTTCATACATAAGTATTTTAGATGAAAGACAAATTACTAACATTTCTAATGGTTACTGGCCAGACAATGTTTGTTGTTTTTAAAACCACATGCTGACCAAATACAATGTATTTTCACAGTAAACACAAACAATACTTTACTGATTTTTTGTTCATATTAAAACAGGTGATAATGTTCGTAGGAAAAAAACACACTGATAAAAATTCTTTCAGAAGAATTCTGCTGCAGTGAATTTCTTTTTCCATATTCATATATTTTTCAGTAATAAATTCAGGTCAAAACATTCCACAAATAACTTCAAAGCCTGTCACTAAGTCTGTGGAAATTCCATCTTGTCAATGTTCTTCCTGTTAACACTTCTATTTAAAATTGTGGGTTCCCAAAACCAACTTCTTCTTGTTTTCTTTTAATTTCCTCTATAAGTTCCTCACTATCAAGATTGAGCTGAAAGTAAATTATTTTCAAAAAACATTTTAAATAAATAAATTCTCAATAGAAACATTCTTCTAACAAACTGACCACCATAGTATCACTGGCTTATGAATACATGAATCTGGACAAGGTGACCCAAATAGCTTTTACTTTGACTGGTGAAGTGGTCTATATAATCTCCAAGAAGATGCCTACTGGTTTGATTGCAAATAAATAAGGGGCACCAGTCAACTGAGTAAATTGAATTGCAATTTAAAAAACAAAACAAACTTTCTCACCATTTTACAAACATTAACATTTAGACAGAATTATGATATATTGTACTAGAGATGAAAATGAGTTATGAAAAGAAAACCCTGGAATTTTAATACTGGTGGGTGAGAGTACTCCTATTGGCTATAAGGTCAGGGTTGCAGAATCGTTTAAAATGGCAGCCCTCATTCAGTATGTATGAAAAACATCAGCCGAAACCATATTGTAAGTTTTGAATAAAGAATATGGAAAACTCTGGACAAACATCGAAAACCCAAAAAACACTGTACAGATGATTAAAAATCCAGAATTCTGGATAAATCCATAAAACTTTCATCTCTGAATGTATGTGTGAAATATTCAGTGATCATGCAGGCAATAAAAGATAATGTTTTATTACATACCTATTCAGTCTTACTAAAGTGATAAAGGCCTTTTGAAACCGTGTAATAAATTTATTCTGTATCGCACATATGTGCAATCTGGACCTGAACTTTTAAATGGGGAATTCCCTTTTTCTTTTTACAGCAGTTAGCGCCTTTTATTTACTTATGTCATATATGATTTACAAATGACGTCATATTGTATTTGAAACATTACACAAGGCTGCCGCAGAGTACGATTCTTAACATTAAATGAATCCATGAAAGGAGTTTTGATCATAGATTTAACAAAGTGTTGTTATGATGTTAAATTAAAACACGTTTTTGTAAAAAATAAATGAAGGTATGTAATAAATACAGAACTTCACATACGTTGTTTTCGCTTCCTATTTATTGCACTCGTCTATTTGGCACAAAATAAACTCGTGCAATAAACAGGAAGCGAAAACAACGTATGTCAAGTTCTGTATATATATATTGCACATTCTGCAAGCTCAAGCTGGGCAGTGCATGCAAAGCCTGACATTGTCCTGCTGTCATGTTGTTAATAATGTAACATTTTAGTCTAATTGTAAGATGGTATGGAATACCTGTACTAAATAAATATGAATGCTATCTTTTTTACTTTTAAGAACTATATCCAAATTCATTACACAGTGATACAAGTGGCAGAGCACTCCACACCATGCAGTCAGCTAACAAACTTACAAAACATGGACAAGTTGTTTAACTAGGGGTCTTCCAAACTGAATGTGTAAAGCTTACTTTTAGAGCACATTTATATTTAACTAGCAAAATTTCATTGCATAAATTAAATCCTGTTTACCATGAGAGCATAATTATTTATAAGAAAAGACTTTGACTGAGAAAGAACATTTATCATGAGAGCATATTTATATATAACTTAAAAACTTTGATTGTAGTATGCCTGTTTGCCATGAAAGCATATTGATATGTAACTTAAAAACTGTTTACCTTGAGAGCATATTTATAAGCCTGCTCTGCCTCCAGCTGTCTGCCTGTATTGAGACAGACGAGAGACAGATATCCCCAAACTTCAGCGTCATTATTGTTCAAAATGTTCGCTTCCGACAGAGCATCTTCTGCTTCGGACAGCTCACCCAGCTGAAAAACCCACACACACAACAGATTTCATATACGTCATCTATGCATTCAGTAAAACCTGTGCTAAACTACCTCATAAGATAGCTGGATGCATAATAGTGTCAAACTATAAATAACAGATGATATAATTTGGAGAATAAATAGTAAAGTGGTCTTTTAAAGGAATAGTAGCATCAACAGTTGATCTACCAAATACTATCTGAAACTAGAATTTCCTCTCATAAATCAATGCAAAGTTGTTCGGCAGTACAATAGCAATATTTAGCATGTTAAGTGAATACATAATAATAAGAATTAATAAAATTGTAATCACTAGTACTATATATATCAGTACTACACATGACTGGCCGCTTCATAAAAAAAGAGGCTTAAAATTAACACCTACAAGTACATGTATTGATCATTTGCTATTGTTTTTCTATTAAAAGCAGCCTTCTACACTGTGACCGATTTGGTCCCAAATGCGACCATTGTTTTTCATTTGGCGACTTAAACATCTCACACTATCTATATAAAAATACAAGTAAGCACCATATGGCTCCTAGATGGAAAAGTTAATGTAAAAGTATTTGCTGATAGTTCTTTTTTAAATATTTATAAGACACTCTCAAAACATTCCTACTCATAATTTGCTATATAAGTTTGTTAGACTGACAGATAAGAGTGTTTGCTAGTAGTTTGTGTTTCATACAGTCTTTGTGAAATACATCTGCAGGTAATTCCGACTCACTCTGTAACATGCTATTCCAACTCCGAGCCAAGAGACGCAGGATGGAGATCTCTTGCAGGCCATCAGGAAGGTGCTCTTAGCTTCAGAAAACTGAACACAGAGAAAACAACAACATAGTAGATATTTTATTTTATTGAAAAACTCTACACATTTTAATTATGATTATATGGATCATAGTAGATGAGTATCTGATAAATGTCCAAACACTACCTCTATTCATGAATACTTAATCAGACCTCTCACCCAGGACCTTTCTCCTTACACACAGACCTCAAACTTTCCCTTGTAATAAACCAATTTTTGGGGTGATACTGAATTTTAAAACAATGAAGATAGAAAACATTTTGTTTTCAAAATTTTGACTGGTAAATTTTCTAGTCAGTTGAAAATTGATTAGCATCTACTGTTTAATGTCTTAAAATTGTGTAGCGATTGCTAAAACTCACAAAATGTTCCCTGGAAGATTTTCAGCTCTCTTTATGTACCAAGATATTTTAACCATATGGGTAATAATATGGTTTGTTTGCTAATGAAAATATTGATAATTATAAATGCACCCTAACAGTAAAATAAATAAAGCAAACTGTGTTGATGTTTACTAACCCGAGCTTCTTGAAGATAAATTGATGCCAGCCGCAGATATATGGAGTGCATTTCACTGGCATCTGTAATGAATGAGAGTGTTCTTTCGTAACATTCTCGGGCAGTGTTCAAGTCTCCAGTCAAATATTTCACATGTCCTTTTAGTGCCCAGCCATCGGGGTTCTAAAAATGAAAATATTGAATATACATTTTGAAACACTTAAATGTCCTTAACAAGGCACTTGTTTCAGAAATACATAATTTTTTTATAGTGGAGTGGCTGAGGCGAATGTTTGTGAATTGCTGGCCGAAAGCACCACATTTGGCATAATTGTACTGTAACAAATGTGGTGTTTTGGGCTACCATTTCACAATATTGCACAAATTTGGACTTAATCTACTCTACTACATATATTACTAATGAATCAGAATAAATCATCCTTGTTTGTTTCTTCATTGATGCATGTTTCTTGAACACACCTTCACTATCACAAATGATGTATGTCCTACAGAATGGAGTTTTAACCTTCTGACTACTGCAGGCAAGATATCTCGCCCAACATCACGCAGGTCGACACACTGTACATTGTACACAACTTGCATTCCCCAATTAACATTTCCCACCATTTTGCACATGGCACTCACCAAAAATAATAATAAACCAACAGGAAATACATTAATTGAGAGTATGCCAGCTTGACTTTTTCGTTTTTCAATGGAAAATACCTGGGAATTTTGATTTGAAAAATGTAGTTTTCGGCAAGTATTTTCATTTGATAATAATATCGCACGTTGCGGTCATTTCCAGGAATCAATAGCTGATTGTGACAGCTAATTTGATAATATATTTGACCATTTTACCAACAACAAAAATGACAAAATAGTGGGATATGAAACATAGTTCGTTTCCCAAAAACAGTCTGGTCAGAAAAAAATGAGTTATTGGGAATAATGGACATAAATACCGGACATCTGGCCACAAATGCCCATAATTAAATAACTTTTTAGATTTTTTGCCTGATTTTAATCTATAGTAACTGATCTAAAAATATCATAAAAATTAGAAAATCCATAAAAATTATACTTAATAATTCAAATATAAACTTTATTTTATGTATACTACTCAAAAGAATTTAAGGGTCGGACGATATTTTCGACATTATTTTCTGAATGTCAATTATATTAGCTAGACCATAATGTCACGCATGGTATTGTTCCATTTTGACGAAAGTGGGTCTAAGCAACCCATAAATGAATTAAAATCCACTATCATTGACACTGTCGACTAGTTCTAATGGCGAAAACATGCTTACATTTGCACGTAAATTAGGGCGAAAGCGAAAGGTCTGCAAAGTGCCCATAACTTGCTTTTTCACAAAGCGCTTCATATGCACGCTTTGTATGTGTATTCCATGTTCCCAATGCTGAATTTCCGTATAATTGGAGCTTGCGTTCGTGTACGGTGCACACTCCAAATTCGACAATGGTACGACGTCAACTGACTATCGAAGATCGAGGAAGGGCTATTGCTTGGCTTCAGGATGGCAATACGCAAAGAAATGTTGCTCTGAGACTTGGTGTCAGTCAGAGTGTCGTTGGCCGACTGTGGCAACGGTACCAAGCAATGAATTCTGTTCGAAATCGTCCACGTTCGGGAAGACCCCGAAGCACTACAAATAGAGAGGACCGTACATCACCAATATGGCTCTACGTCAACGCACAACCACTGCACGCCGATTACGTGACAATCTGCGGACTGCGACTGGAACTCGAGTGTCTGATCAAACCATACGCAATCGTCTGAGAGCCAATAATCTACGCTGCCGTCGCCAGGCTGTTCGACCACCACTCCTACCACGTCACAGAACGGCCAGACGTCACTGGTGCACGCTTCATCTGCGATGGCAACGTGTTCAGTGGGGTCGAGTGATGTTCACTGATGAGTCCAGGTTTAGTCTCCAGTTCAACGACGGTCGGGTTCATGTCTACAGACGTCCTGGGGAGCGCTTCGCTGACGTTAACGTTAGACAACGTCACCGGTTCGGTGGTGGCAGCATCATGGTGTGGGGCGGCATCTCTATCCACCACAGGACCCCCCTCTATGTGGTGGATGGCAATCTGAATGGAATCCGCTATCTGAACGAGATTATCCGGCCGTTGGTTCTCCCAGGCCTTCAGCAGATTGGCGGCGGGGCAGTTCTGCTGGATGACAATGCCAGACCCCACCGCGCCAGGGTGGTAACGGACTTTCTCAGACAATAGAGCATGCCTGGGACGAATTAGGCAGGAGAGTTCGGGAAACCATGCCCCTCCGGCCAACCTTCATGATCTGGGTCAACTTCTTATGGCAGAGTGGCAGGCCATTCCCCAAGAGTTCTTCAGATGTCTGATCAACAGCATGAGGCAACGATGTGTCGAGTGTATTCACGCCAGGGGTGGATTCACACACTATTAAACGAATGTTCTAATGTGTAAAATCCATGTTTGACAACCTTCAACTTTGACAGCATGTCATGTGACTTTCTTGTATACAGTGACGTTTATTTGTGTTTTTTTGTAAATATGGAACAATAAATAAAAAATTTGGTGTAGTTTACATCATCAATCTAATACACTCTGAAACTTATTTGGTTATAAATTTTTGACCCTTAAATTCTTTTGAGTAGTATATTTATGAAAAACATTAAGTGAAAATATGTGTGTAAAAGTTATAAATTTGTACCTCTCAATGTGGTTTTTGTCAAAAATTAATCCAGTAGTCTGAAGATTAAGTACTGGAAGGCAATGGCAGAATGATACTTTCCAGTAATCTTTGTAATAAAAACAATCCCTTTTTTCCAAATTCTGTTCAATTTTAAGAGTTATGTATGTGGAGCTGGTGGATTTCTTCTCTTAATCATGAAGATAATGGAGACAAAAAAAGATAAATGACATCTTAATCAAAGTTTTTTTTCACCTGGTGTTCTAGCTGGAGAGCTTCTTTGAGATTTTCCTCTGCATCAGCAAATTCTCTCTTCTGTAACATGAGGTGTGCCAGGGCAATGTAGTAAGCAGCGGTCGGTCCCCCTGTTGGTAGCAGCAGTTCATGGGCGAGAGCTCTTTCTGTGAACTGCAACATTCATAACAATACCAATCAGATGATTTCAGTTTCAGATCACTTTCAATACAATGACATATAAAGTACATGAGGAACTGAAAACAAATGTGCTCCCCATAAAGTGTTTCACAAGTTAGAACTACATTTATTATATACATAGCAATGAAATATATAGATCTACAAAAACCATAAAAGTGATATTCGGTGAAAAGTAAAATTTTCGCTGTAGTTTATTTACAGTGAAAATATAGAAATCATATTTATATTTTTGTAATCAAATTCATGATTCAATTATCTCCCATGTAAATTATTAGTTTTGATTATTCAGGCCAGTGTTGCTTTTTTGTGTTTAAGTTTGATGATTACCAATGCATCTGTTCGTATTTAAAAAATAAACAAAAGAAAATTAAACAACTGTATATATAAAAAATGGATATGTAGTGCAATTATGATAAAATATATAAAACTAACTGAACACAAAGCTAAATAATGATGACACAATGTCCTGTCATGGAGTGTAAGTTAAAGTTAAATTTGACATTTGTTTTGTTTTGTTTTTGTGGGGTTTTTTGGAGGATCGCTTTGTCAGATACGTTTGCATAGCAGTATATATAGAATACTATACAAGTTTTTGCTAGATATCATTTTTACGAAATGAGTGAACTTCCCATGGTATTTGACTGCTCTAGGTGGGAGCCGGTACCGGGCTGCGAAGCCTGTACTTACCAGCCTTATATTTAATAATGTCCTCAACTTGAAGATGAGTAGAGTTTCATAAAGTTCACTATGTACTAGTTATTTAAATATAATAATAAAATCATATGATATTCAGTGGTCATAGTTGTTTTAGATGCTTCCCAATAAACATATATTTTTAATTCAAAATTAACACTTAATGGAATAGCATTCAAAAGGAAATAAACATAACCTGTGACATATTTAAACTCCAAACTTAATTAGTAAATTTCAATGCGAATAAGCACACCATTAAATTTTAATAGTTATTTTTAACTTTATTAAATAAGCTGTATTTAGATGTTGAATTGAAATATATCTAATTATTATTATATACATCTTCAACATTATCAATTTTGTGAGTGTAACAGAGTTGAGTTTCAACTAAGCAATTTGAATTTGAATTTGTAATAAATTGAAAAAAAAAATGCACAAAACATTGCTGCTGAATAGCATATAGTAACCAGAAATGCAATAAACATCATCAACGACAGAAAAAAAGTATGATATTTGAAAAGCTATTTTTCCAGCTTTAAAGATGTGAATTTGACCATTCAAAAAATGTTGACCCATTTATGCCTTATAGTCACATGTATCTTTCCTAGTCAGTCATGCATATTTAATAATTTATAACAAAAATGGTATTTAACCATGTGCACATATGCCATATTTTCTCTATGTTTCAGTTAAAAGTTAGTTTGTTTTGTCTAACAACACCGCTAGAGCACATTGGATGTCACACATTTGGTAATTCTGACACGTAGTCATCAGAGGAAACCCGCTACATTTTCCCTAATGCTGCAAGGGATCTTTTATATGCACTTTCCTACATACAGGAAAGCACATACCATAGCCTTTGACCAGTTGTGGTGCACTGGTTGGAACAAGAAAATCCCCAATCTGTTGAATATATCCACCGAGGTGGTTCAATGCTGCGATGCAACAAGCACTCAACCAACCGAGCTAAATCCCGCCCCTCCTTGTTTAAGATGTATCTAAAAGATGTACAATTGTCATATTTCTCAAATTGTACACTCCCATAATTATTTCACAATATGATGTTTCTTACAATAAGTAAGTAAAGCATTACCAGAATGTGTAAACATCATACAGCCCAACTGGGTAACTAATTATTAATACTTAACACCCGCTACAGTGTATATATTCAGATAATAATTAACAATATGCTGAATAATATAACTCACTGGAACTGCCTTGACTTCTAGAAGCCAGTCAACAGCTTGCATGTAGACACTCCAGGTAGGAACTGGGGTGGGCTCTCGTAGTGGCATGTCTTCGAGATTTTCGTCAGTGGGCTGGGGAGTGTCGTGTTGACTCTTCTGTGTGCTGGTTGGCCGGGACTGGTGGATTGAGCTCCCTTGTTCCTTGCCTTTCATTTGTGATGGTGCACCTGGAGTTGTGGATCAGATCATAACATACTGATTATTGTAGCCTTATAAATATATAATTTTTGCAGTAAACTGACACTCATTCATTAACAAAAAATCAAGACCATCACGCATAATTTGTTTTGTCTCTTACCGGTATTTCATAACAACTGTTGAAATCTTATGCAAGAGATATAAAATTAATTTAATTAGAAATGTTTGTCTTTTTTTGTGTCTTTTTTTTTGACATTATATGGTTACCATAACAACAAAATTAACAGATAAAAAGGGTGAAACAATACTAAAACATAAGACAATGTTTTCATTTATAAACCATTTAATATTCACTATATATTATTTCTTTCTTTTACCATGTTTTCAGAACAATTACATTTTGGTCCGCTATTGTATTCAGAATTATATACTTAGCTATAAATATTTGCACAACTTATTACATACTGTATAACAATGTACCTGTATTTTAAAAGACAGCCTGTCTCTAAGTGTTATGGTTGTTATGTACTGTATAACAATGAACCTGTATTTTAAAAGACAGCCTGTCTCTAAGTGCTATGGTTGTTATGTGCTATATAACAAAGTACCTGGTTTTTTTAACACTGATGGTCTCTTTTCGTGATTGTTTCGCTGAGAGGACTTGGCTGAGTTGGCAGCACTGGTTGGTGTCGGTATGATGAGTTCTGGTGGAGGTCCTGGCACCGACAGCCCTCCCTCAGATGAAGGTATCAATTCTGGATCTGCAAGTGGTTCAGTTGGAGATTGTATTCAGTAAAGGTTTTTTTGACAATGTTTGACACCAGTTTCAAATTTAACTCACTCTTTAATAAATAATTGCTGTAAACGTATTTTCTTTTTAAAAATAAAATTAAATTAAAAAGAAGACCGTATTAAAGAAAGAAAAATCAAAACTATAAACAACAAACCCTATGAATTATAAAGCTTGATATAAACATAAATCATTTATAATTATCTTTGACATAAAAATAACATGGCCCCATGCTTATAAAATTTAAAATCTGGACTTGATGCTTCCATAACTTCTTGCCCAAACAAACAGCATGTAGTTATATTTGGATAGTTTGCTGAAGTCTGGATGTTAATGTGTTGTAAGCATGTGCCCAGGTAAAAAATTAAGATCAAATTATAGTTAAATCATGTTACTTTGTTAATTTATTACAGAATTGTTTAATATTTTATAAGTGAGGATGGAGGTTGATAACTGACCTTGAGCTGTATCAGCATCTGGAAGAGGTTCAGGAGGTTCTGCCACAGAGTCTTTCTTTTCCTCCTTCTCCTTGTCAACCTCATCCTCTCTCACATCCTTGGCAGCGCTCACAGCCGCTTGATTGTTCAGCTTGTTTGCTTCCATGTACGCCATCTCGGCACCAATCTCATTGCTCACCGCATCATAATACAACCCTAAACACAAAACATACCAGTAAATATTATAACTTCAGCACCAATGTCACTGCTCACCACATCATAATACAACCCTAAACACAAAACATACCAGTAAATATTATAACCTCAGCACCAATGTCATTGCTCACCACATCATAATACAACCCAAACACAAAACATACCAGTAAATATTATAACCTCAGCACCAATGTCATTGCTCACCACATCATAATACAACCCAAACACAAAACATACCAGTAAATATTATAACCTCAGCACCAATATCATTGCTCACCACATCATAATACAACCCAAACACAAAACATACCAGTAAATATTATAACCTCAGCACCAATGTCATTGCTCACCACATCATAATACAACCCAAACACAAAACATACCAGTAAATATTATAACCTCAGCACCAATGTCATTGCTCACCACATCATAATACAACCCAAACACAAAACATACCAGTAAATATTATAACCTCAGCACCAATGTCATTGCTCACCACATCATAATACAACCCAAACACAAAACAATTAGTAAAAATATTATAACCACAGCACCAATCTTACTGCTCACAAAACATACCTGTAAAAAGATTATAACTTCAGCACCAATCTCACTGCTAAATGCATCATAATATAACCCTAAACACAAAACCTTTTAAAAATATAATTTTACCACAAATCTGATTGCTCACTGCGTCATAATACAACCCTAAACATACATGCACTGAGTAAATATATTATAAACTCGGCCATAGGCATCAAAAGTGGTGGGCTACTGCACTCCCTCCCCAGTTAGAAGGTGAATTATATTGCTGTCCCTCTAGCTGCTGGCATCTTGAAACATCTATGTTAGCAATTACATAGATAAGACAAGTTGGAATGAAAATGTGCCTGAAAGTTAACTACTTGAAGCTAAACAAAATGCGAACCCGTATATATAGTTATATCCTCAGATGGTTTTACATGGATATAGTAGGACATGATGTTTCTGTATGCTGATATTTCACTCATTTCTGTCTTCTTATTACCCAGTCTATAAAGACTATTTAAACGATAGATCGTTTGGAGTAATTCTGATTCCTCAGTCTTTAAAGTCTATTTTCAATTGCCAATCAAAGCAAAAATGAATGATAAAAACGACAGTATTAACTCACTGTTTACTGGAGAGTTCTTATCTTTAGAAAACTGAAAACCAGTTCCTACCTAACATAGTCCAAGCCAGTATACTCTTTGGGTTCACACACGTTGCTGCTTCAAAGAAAGTCTCGGCAAGTTCATTCTTTTCTGTCATTGTGCACACAACACCGTACAACAGCAGCCTACAGTAAAGAGCCATATATTTAGAAGTATTCTTAGTACATCATCTCTACTCTTCAAGAACTGATAACAAGAGAAAGTTAATATTATAAACACAAGCACATAATATAAATTATTTAACATTGTATGCAGGAACATCAATCATAACATAAAAGCTATTTTTCAAACATGAAATTTGCAAGTGAAATTAGACACTGTGTATTTTTGTTATGAGCACAATGTGTATCAAAGTACAAGGAGTTCTTGTAGGCCACTGCATAATGAGATTCCAGGGCTGTAGAACAACTAGCAGACAACTGGACAAGAATCAAAGCACCATACAGTAATGTAGGGTCTTCTCCAGATGGATAAAAAGAATAACTTCAAAGTTGACACCCTCTGGATTATTGGCAAAATAATGAGTAATTGTGTGAATCAATAAATATAAATATTTCTACATATGACAAATGATTAGGAATAGAATATTACAGTGATTGTCATGAAATAAAGCAGGCAATACATAGCCCAGTGGTAAAGCACTCACTTGATGTGGGTCGGTTTAGGAACGATCCCCAACGATGGGCATCTTGGGCTAATACTTCTTCTAGCCAGTGTACCATGACTGGTATATCACAAACCATTATATGTGTTATCCTGTCTGTGGGATGGTGGGAAAATGTACCACATTGCTAGTATAATACTTCATGTCAAAATTACCAAATGGTTGACATCCAATAGGCGACGATTACTAAAGCAATGTGCTCTAGTGGTGTCATTAAACCCCCCCCAGAACTTTAGCTTTATGAAAGAAAGTATCTACATGAATGAGACTTGAACTTTCATACCCATAAATGTGTTTCTGGTCCAGAGAGATGCACTCCTTGAAACACTCCTCAGCCTGCAAGAGAATAATGACAGACTAGCTATAGATGGCAGCTCAGAATATAGTGTGGATGTTAGCAAACAAATGTTTCAGAATATAAAATGATGTGCATGCATCGCATATACAGGTTATTTTTCAAATCAATAAAGATTTTTTTTTTTATCACACTTGCATGTATGCTGTAAACATGAGAATTGAAAAATGGAATAATAACTGAATCAAATAGTAAGTGAATAAATAAATGTTTCGAATAAATATTAATAGATACACTAGTCACACCTGATGTTTCAAATATCTAGAAAGCTGTTTCCAAAGTGTTTCTATCATTTTCCATTGGTCTTGACAAAAATGTGTTAATAGTGTAACAACATTCCACCTACCTTTGTGACATCATTAACATACAGACAGTACGTTCCATAGTCAAACCAGCTATCAGCATCAAGTTTGTCTCTTGCAATTCTCTAAAACACAGAACAACATAATTATCAATACATATTGTGCTTTTGGCATTGAAACGACATGCTAACAATATTGTGCATGAATAAAAACATTGTTTCTGTTTTATTATCATTTCACCAGTTGTTCAAAATCACTAAGACAAATAATGGTTATACTGGTTATACAGACCTCTAATAGACCTCTTTCACATTCCCATTGTGCATGTGCATGAAGAGTAACGTCCCTTGTTGAATTGGACGGTATCGAGGCTATATACAAATTGGGGGCATGATCGACAGTTGTCATGAGCGTCGTGAGTAGCTTCGTAGGAGCTGTGAATCTCTAGCGACTAACGTACATGTTTCGTATAAGATGTTAAAATGGCTGTGAAAAACGGTCTACTAAAGTTTACATCGGAATGGTTTAAGACCAAAAGCAGTGAAACATTAACTTAAGACGAAGTCTCTGGAGCTGCCTGCCAAGGGTATTTTAACAATGCAAAATTAAAAGATTCATACAATAAAATTAACTTTAGTGGAATGTGTTTGCTACTTTTAACAATTAGAATTATAATTAAATATTCACACAGATTTCCAGTGATATTTAATTCTCCACATGTATCAGTATTTAAAATTTAATAAAATAAACTCACATAGACCTTTATCATAGCTCTATTTTCTCTTACCGTTTCATTAAAAAAGACAGTCGTACAAATACTAATCAATGTTACATGTCTATTCACAAATTATTTATTTATTTATCTTATTATTTTTTTAAATTACTATTTTATTTTATTTTCGCTATCATTTATATCAGATATATTATTATTTATTTTCTTTATTTGTTCGATTCTTTCTTTATTTTCACTTCGCCATCAGTTATATTAATAACATACAGGTACGACAACTTCATATGAAATATCTGGTATTTACGAAGTTACAAAACTATTTATTTATTTATTAGGCCCTATTTCTTCTTTTTCATTCATCCTTTTAATTATTTTGGCTTAAATTCAGAGTTGGCCTATTTACTTTTGTTGACTGTCCGTCGTCCGGGGTATGGTACTTAATATGTTTGCTTCAGACATTCAAACGAAGTACCTTATGACTGTGCATAATAAACCCTCATGAGTTTATAACAAAGAGACCATCCTGAGTTTGCAGCTATATTATCAAGCTGTTGGCTAGTCTAATCTGTTATAAATAAATCTTACATGTTTCTTAGGTTAAATAATCTTGCTTCAAATTTAAATAGCTGTATATGCAATATAATTATATTTCTGACCACTCTCAGGTCGGTAGCAACTGAGTAGCCCCACTTTCATAAACCCGATTTAAAATATGGCTTTTGCCCCCCCCCCCCCCCCCCCACCAACTAGACTTGTGTCCCTCTACTACAGATTGTGCCCCCTCCCCTCCCCCAACTCCAGATATCGTTCCTACGGGCCTGATTCTAATGTTTTATATAGTACCATAGATCAAATTTCATATGTATCATTTAATTGTATTCCAAATACCGAACAAATTTTAAATAACTTGGTGAAAAGACAAGAATCCTGAATGTATATATCTGTATAATGCTTTATAAATATTTAAATCATGTTAAATACAATAAATATCTGCATACATACACGCATGCACACATTAATATTATTTCAGCCCATATCTGATATTTATTGCGTACGAATCTGAACCGATGGTTTATCGGGCATTAACAACCAAATATTTTTTTATTTCGTGATAAGCAATAATTCATAAATGTCTCCAATAAGTCTTGTTGGATGTCGACAGAATTTTCGGGTTCCCTACTGATAGAATAATTAATCATGGAGATATTCACATTCCTATTGCATGGCCTCCCATTGTCTATGCCCCCCAACTTGTCCACAGGTCTATTTTTGCGAGATCTCGCATGAGTTCGCGGTTTGCATCCTCGAGTTACCCCGCAACGGGCACATGCACAGTGGAATGTGAAAGAGGTTTATTCTCCCCCACAGACATTAAAATGCATATAAAGGCATTTTATATTCAGCTATTGGAAAAAGAAAAAAGTTTGTTTTGTTTAACGACACCACTAGAGCACATTGATTGATTAATCATCAACTAATTAATGTCAAACACAGTCATACTATAGAGAGGAAACCTGCTACATTTTTCCATTAGTAGCAAGGGATCTTTTATATGCACCATCCCATGGACAGGATAGCACATACCATGGCCTTTGATATACCAGCTGTGGTGCACTGGATGGAACGAGAAATAGTCTGATGGGCCCACCGACGGGGATCGATCCTAGACCGACTGTGCATTATTCAGCTATTGGATGTAACAAATGCATGAAGGAAAAATTAAAAACAGCCATACAGGTAACGGATTATTTTATTTAATTAAAAGAAAATACCCTCACCCCATAAAAGTGTAACATTTAAGTAGAGGGTAATCTTGTGATATATCCCAGTAAATTTTACACAGTTTACACTACTGTATACGCAAACATGTTCGCGAATAAAATATATCTCTACACGCCCAACCCATATCAGAATCAAGCAGTCAGAGGTCTGCAAGGTAACAGGATTCTGTAAACCTGCCTGGTAACGTGGATTTGATCGAAGTGACACGCAGTTGGGTGCAAGTCTGTTGTTACGTAATTTCAGTTTTGTTTCTTTTCTTTGTAACTGAATGGAAGTTTGTGGGTACCACCAATAATGAAAACTTATTTCTTATGATATTTGCGTTTTAAAATTTTCTGTATCACATGTGCGTGTTCCATCGATTACATGATAATAGTCTTATTAGACATACATACAACATTAACGTTTCGCTGACAGCACCGTGAACATGTCCAAGTGTGTGCATGAAATCGTCATTGAAAAGAGTTTTGCAAATGAAATATGGGTCATTTTGATTTTGATTATCGGGGTACAGTCGCGAAAATAATTCCTTGCGAAAATGTAAAATGAAAGCCTGATCACGAATTATTTTAGCCGCAAAAATATTTGCGTATATGGTACTTCGTTATGGTGCACTGAATACCAGTTTAGTATTAAACAGAATGATGTGGTGCAATATCAACCACTGAAACCAGTTACAGCCTTGTGCGTAAACGACTAGATCAGGTAATTTAATAATAGTCCCTATGCAATTACGCGGAACCTACTGTATAAGTAAATATTAATTCTCCATATAACAAACTGTAATTAACATGATATTCAGTCAACATGTGAACTATAATGATGATATCAAGTTAAGATCACCTCAAAGTCATAATTGTGAGTTCACCTATGGTAAACCAGTAACCTCACCATGATCTTAGACCTATTTTTTAAGGTATCACTATGTTAACACAGTGAGGCTAGGCTGAACCTGCAAGTCTCTATAAGCTGTCATGTGATGCATGTGGGAATTTATAAGAATGATACACAAAGAAGACTGCACCGAAAGGGTGAGTGGAACCAATCAATTCACATATTTATCTCACCATTTCATTGTTTTGACATGTGTAGATTCTTACTATGAATCAATCAAACATGGATTTTTATACGTCATTAAATTAACAATAATTGTCAAATGTTTTAGCAGTGATCAGTAAAACTACTAATTTAGTGGTACTGCTGATGGACAAAACTGGCTATGTTGCCATACCACATGAGCATGCTATTGAACCAATATTTCTTCTGGAAGTAATAAGACTATAAGCATAAATTATTATAAAGTATAGCATAATTGTTGGTAGAATGAAATATGTTACACTGATAAAAACTGAAACATGTGACATCATCAAAGAAGAAAAAACTAATAACTGGAAGGTAAATATGTCAATGTATATATTCCAAGAAAAATGACAATTACAATCTTCTTACCTCTTGATAATACCTTTCTGCAAGGGCAAAGTTTTCGTTGACTTCAGCCTCTCTGGCAAAGTGCTTGAGCTGAGCAGAGTCTGTCAGGGGTTTTGGAATGGGTGGCTGGTCTTCCAGGGCCAGTACAGACCCTAGAGAAACATGCATCTGGTCAATGAGGTACACATACAACTCACTGAGGAATGTCTGAAAAGAAAACAAGTAGATTATAGCCATAGGTGTACTGGCCCCCATTTTTGTAGGGGGCGGGGGGGGGGGGGGGGGGGGGGGGCAGGCTGGTTTTTGCCCGAATTAAACAAAAATGACAGAATCTGGATAACAACTTTTATTCATAATTTAGCATTACTACCAAACAGCTATACAGGGTTGCAAATAAATCACTAAATTTTTTTACATGGATTACAACTAATGTTGAGGGTAGAATGATGGAAATACATGGTAAAAGGTCTCAGGATAGCACATTTTGCCTGAATATCTCTATAACTTTTGCCTGAGTTTGCAGTTTTATTCCAGAACTAGGGGGACAGTTGTCCCCACTCCCTCGTACGCTTGTGATTATAGCCAGTGTGTGTGTGTGAATGTGCCTGTGTGTGTGTGTTCGTGTGTGTGTGTGTGCGTGTGTGTGCATGTGCATGTGCATGTGTGCCTGTGTGTATGCATGTGTGGATATTTGTGCCTGTGTGTGTCTTTATTTCACATTTATATTCCATATATGACTATGTATCAATGTCCTTATTTATCTTTACATAGTTATGTTTAGAAATGTGTAATGGAAATGTTTTATTTAACGACGCACTCAACACATTTTATTTATGGTCATATGGCATTGGACATATGGTTAAGAACCACACAGATATAGAGGGAGGAAACCCGCTGTTGCCACTTAATGGGCTACTCTTTTCGATTAGCAGCAAGGGATCTTTTATATGCACCATCCCAAAGATGGCAATCGATCCCAAACCGACCGCACATCAAGCGAGTGCTTTACCACTGGGCTACGCCTCGCCCCAAATGTGTAATGTTCTTTGAATAATTCATATATAAAGAAATAAACATTTACTGACAGCATATGAGTGTGTGTGTACATGAGTGAAATTGTATGTGTGGATGTATTTATATACTGGTGCACATTGTTTTGTGTATGAGTGTGCATTTGTTAACATTTCTACTTGGAACTATGCATGCATAAACATGTTTAAATAAAAACTCAACGAATGACTCAAACATTTCTACTGAAACCGTTAGATGCACTCTGTCTTTGTATGAACACAGGAGCAGCATTTCTATTACACTGTAACTCAGTCTAACATGGGGGATAAAAAAAACAAATCTAATATAATAAACTTCAATGAAACATTCCAGGAATTTTTACCTGAAATTCTTGTCGATCTTCAAATGTAGTTGTTTTCAGGTATTTCTCTCTCACAATTTTGACTACAGAGTGTTTTAACTGTTCTTTGAAGGCAAAGTACTTGCCAGATGAATTCAGCTGATAAATTAGCTTATGTCTCCTAAAATAAAAATAAAAATAATGTAAACACCATTAAATAATGGGGGTTTGTAATTAAAACATAAAATAAGGTCTCACTACACAGATGTCATCTGCCATTGAAACCCATATTAAACTGCCCAACTTCAAGCGAAGATTGCCTATAGAACGGGTTCTCGTCGGCACTAACAACATACACCATTGCAAACATACATTATATAAGCATTTATTTTCACTCCAAAATTGAGAACATTTCTGTCTCAGTTTTTTGCTATATGACCGCATCTGGCTGTAGTACCGGTCCGAATAGGTGGTTCATTAACCGATTCACTCCGGCTGTCACTTGCGCTATATACCCATGTCCCAAAAGGTCGATGCACAATATTACAAAATAACATGGGCAAAATACAGCCAGAAGGCTAACCATTAAACATACATATTGTTTTAATTCTTCACCATTTGCTAGAAGTGAATATGTGACCCATAACATGTGTCCCAATTAGGAACTATAGTGGACCGTGATGAATGAACTGTCACCCGGAAGTGATCTGTGTAATGAGACCTAAGCAATGTAAAAAGGCAAAAGAGCTGTTAGGTTTAACTTTCTAATCATAATTTAACCTTATTACCCCAGCCGTCACTCATAACAGGGAAAATATTTTCCATATTTTCTCAGTGAGAAATATTCTGCATTGGTCTAACGAACAATACAATTGGACAATTTGAAGCTTACAAACCAATGACCTTGTCAGTATTAAATATGACGTCATCTCTATTTGGTAGAAACACAAAATGATGTCATGTAGTTTAAAGAGTTTGCGTTCACGACTTTGTTTTTCAGTGTTAAATTTATAACAAAATGACATTTGAATGCAATTCATAATAGATTTTGTAGCAGAATAGAGAACTTTTGTGTTTGAAAATTGTCTGTGAACATGATTAAAATACAAATTTATTATAGCAACACTCAGAACAGTGTATAAAATGACATACCTCGGTTCTATACATGTATGTGCATGTGTGTCAAAAATAAAGGTTTTTAGAGAAAAAATAACTGGGGTAATAAATAGAATAACAAATTTGGTACCAGTTATTATCAGCATTTGTCACTCAATAAAGCTTGTGACAAGTGAAAATTATTTCACTCGGGACATAAATATGATAATAACTGGTAACTTGTTTATTATCCTCTATATAATTCTATGTCATTCTATCATCATGCTTACAAACATAATATGAGGTACCACAGTGCACATTTGACTAAAAAAACCCACAATGAACTATCATATCTTAAACATAAAACCAATCACTTTTCTTCATATTATAAGACGAAAAACACAAGTACAGTCAATTTTGCTTTCACCTATGAAAACTATATGTACAGGACTTTTAATGACTTCTGTTAGTCATGGTAAATGTGTTTGCTACAAAGTAATTGGTTGACCTATTATTTCTAGTTTTTCAAAAAGAGATGTAAATGTAATGAACCATGTTTTTATCCATTTAACTCTTCTGTCCTATTTTCTTTTTTTTAGTTGTAATTTTATTTTGTTATATTCTCTATTTCTTCTGTATTAACTATACTAATCACTATTTACTAACTGAATAATATTGCTGGGATAAAAACATGGAATTCATTGTTATTAAGATAAAATTTTAAGTACCGGTAGGGTAATATTTAGAGGTTTTACGGTAATGTAACAGGAAGTAAAATATATATTTTCATTTGTATTTTTTTTAAATAATTTTTTTTATTTTGTTAAGTGGATACACTATTGTAGTAATAATAGAATATTTTGGTGAATTTTAGGCATAATTGTTATGGGAATTTTTTTTTATATGATTGTTTATTTGGGATGAACCAATGAGATACGACTTCGTCCTTGTGTTGCCCGTGTGGTCAAACTTGGAACTTTACTTTCTGATGTGTTTTCATAGAGTCAACACATAAGTGATTATGGTTTGGGTAAATTAATGTTTTAGAGGTGGGTTAAAGCCTAGATTTTAGAGTTTCTTTCTCTCTCTCTCTTCTGTCCTCTCCTCTCCCTCTCCCTCTCCCTCTCCCTCTCCCTCTCCCCTCTCCCCTCTCCCTCTCCCTCTCCCTCTCCCTCTCCCTCTCCTCCCTCTCTCTCTCTCTCTCTCTCTCTCTCTCTCTCTCTCTCTCTCTCTCTCTCTCTCTCTCTCTCTCTCTCTCTCTCTCTCTCTCTCTCTCTCTCCGTTTCCATATGCTTTATTACTTTGGGTTAATCGTTGTACATTGTTAGTAAAAGAATTGTTGTCATTTTGTTGGTTGTGCATGGGGGTGCACGTCATTTATTTTTCTTGGAAATATTATTTCTAAACATGCAGATAAATTTCAGTTATTTGTTTTCCGATATATGTTTGTTTGAGGTTTGATAATTCGGCTTTCAAACCAATTGTTGAATTTCTATGTGGGATATTCACATTTGTAATAGGGACTGTTGCAGAAATTAATTGTAACATGGAAGAATTGTAGTTTTGGGATTTTGGTGTAAATCATCTTTCAAACCAAATTGATAGTTTCTAATAGGGACTATTTTATTTGCAATAGGAGTAGTAGCCTAAATTACCAATATTATAAGTTTTTCATGTAGACCGGTGTTTTATTTGGTATGGAACTTTCAAATAAGTATATTTGTCGGAAATCTCAGGGTAATATTATAGTATAACTTGTCAAATGTCCACAGTATTTTGTTAAGAGCTCTTTGTATTTGTGTTGAATAAATGTTTTAAAATTGTTGTGTTTTGGTTAACCTTGTGGCAGGTCGTTAGATTACTGGACAAACCATTATTATAAAATGTATTAATTCGTAGAACCTTTTGGAAGTCCACAACCGAAAGGGGTGGCCGGACCTGGCATTGAAATTTATCCTTTTTGTAAACACTGAGTCACATGAAGTGAAATCCGGGTTTTGTTTCATAACTACAAATTCCGCCTTCCATGACAACATAAACAAAATGATGGAGTTCTACTCATAGAGTCTCACCTGGATTCCAATAGCCCAGCTGTTTCATTCTCACCTTCTTTAATTTCATCACTAAACAATTCCCTGCAAAAAGACAAAACAGATTACTTCACAATAGTGAGGGTAGATCAATGTATACCAGGGTAATCTACAGCTTGGAAACCAGTGTTATGTAAAAGAAAATGGAAATGAAAATTTAAAGACGGTACAAACATAAATCTGTTCTCAGACTATAATTTTATAATGTTCACGTTAAAGTTTGTTTTGTTTAACAACACCACTAGAGCACATTGATTTATTAATCATTGGTGTAATTTTGACATATAGTCTTAGAGAGGAAACCTGATACATTTTTATATTAGTAACACAGGATCTTTTATATGCACCATCCCAGACAGGATAGCACATACCATGGCCTTTGATATACCATTCATGGTACACTGGATGGATCGAGAAACAGCTCTATGGGCCCACTGATGTGAATCGATACTAAACTGACTGCGCATCAGGTGTGTACTTTACTACTGGGCTACATCTTGTCCCACATAACCAAACATGATCTAATTAAAAAAACAATGAAACAGTTTATATGTTTAACCCCAATTGTTCCCATACAAAGTTACAAAATATCAAGCAGCTCTGAATCTGCTCTCTATCATACCTGAATTCATCAAGAATGAGATTGGCCACAGTGGCCACTTGATTATGGTAATCCTCAACTGCCTGAAAACCAATGCATAAAATAAGCATTATATTGATAAGTTAAAAATGTTACGAAATTCACAAAGCAGTGGAGATTGGCTGCTGAACTAATTAAACCTGACAGCTTATTTTATAACAAATATCAAACTGGTGAATCTAGAATTTTAGGTAAGTACAGTCAAACCTGCATTGGCAGCCACTACGTACTACTACTACTACTAATTAAAAATAATAATTACCTCCCCCCCAAAAAACATTGGCTGCTGAACTAATTAAACCTGACAGCTTATTTTATAACAAATATCAAACTGGTGAATCTAGAATTTTAGGTAAGTACAGTCAAACCTGCATTGGCAGCCACTACGTACTACTACTACTACTAATTAAAAATAATAATTACCTCCCCCCCAAAAAAAACCCCAACAACAACAAAAAAACCCTATAATTTTAAAAATCATTCTACAGAAAAAAGAAGAAAAGACCTCTTTAAACACATCATAATAATATGTTCACAAGCAAACTTTCATGGTGTAGAAGTTAACATAAAACTAATTATAACACATTTAACATTTTAAAATGTTATATTACCCGGGTTGCTCCATCTGTTCTTTTAGGAAACATTGGTCTTGGAGGAATATACTCAGCGACCCTAAACAAAAGATGAAAAAAACAACTTAAAACCAACATAATATGGAATGTATGAGTTTACATATTGATTAACATATTATGAAGGTGTATATTAAACTTCACCAACAGTCCCAATCAGACTTCGCCATTTAAGGGAAGCTATCACTCTGAAACTCACCATCACTCCCCTGAGATTAGATCAACAGGAGTAATAATAAAGAAAATATATGTATATTGTGGCTAATAGTATTAAAAAAATATATATAGTGATGACGGCTCTGTACAGGACATTCCTACACAGGGCAGTCTAGTATTTTATATACTTAGATACGGTGGAAAACACATTAACAGTAAAGGGAATAAATATATATTTTGTATATAAAGAAAATATATGTATATTTTGGATAATACTAAAAAAAAAAAAAGAATATATATAACGTGTGCGTGTGTAAGTATTAAAAAATTATATAATGATGACGGCTCTGTACAGGACGTTCCTACACAGGGCGGCCTAGTATTTTATATACTTAGATATGGTGGAAAACACATTAACAGTAAAGGGAATAAATATATATTTTGTATATAAAGAACATATATGTATATTTTGGATAATACTCGAAAAAAAAAAAAATATATATATATATATATAACGTGTGCGTGCGTGTGCGAGTATTAAAAAAATACAGGACGTTCCTACACAGCACGGCTCTGCACAGGACGGTCTATAGTATACACTGCAGTGAATGGTTACCAGTTGTTACCAGTTGACATTTGTCTACACATGTACTGAGATATGGGGGGGGGGAGAGTCAGTAATAATAAAGAAAATATATGTATATTGTGGATAATAATCAATAAAATATATATGTGCATATGTATAACGTGTGCGTGTGTGAGTATTAAAAATATATATATAGTGATGACGGCTCTGTACAGGACGTTCCTACACAGGGCGGTCTAGTATTTTATATACTTAGATATGGTGGAAAACACATTAACAGTAAAGGGAATAAATATATATTTTGTATATAAAGAAAATATATGTATATTTTGGATAATACTAAACAAAAAAAAAGAATATATATAACGTGTGCGTGTGAGTATTAAAAAATTATATAATGATGACGGCTCTGTACAGGACGTTCCTACACAGGGCGGCCTAGTATTTTAGATATGATGGAAAACACATTAACAGTAAAGGTAATAAATATATATTTTGTATAATACGGGTACTCAATGCGTTCGTGTTGACACTGTATTTGCCTCAATGCGTTCGTGTTGACACTGTATTTGCCACCCAAATTTTTTTTATGTACTTTTCCCAATAGATAGACATTAAGAAAAATGCAACAAAACACATTCTGATATTTAAAATATTACCGGTACTTTACTGTTAAAACAAACTGATACGTAATTTCAAGTCACTCAGTTGGTCGCTTATAACCTGAAGCCAGTCAGAGACAAACCAGGTTTCTGGGACCCTGTCGATCGTTGCGCCATCTGCAATAGAGTTATCTCCACCTGTTTCAGCTAAGTCGCTCATTAATACATACCTTCTTGCAAGTTCTTCTGGAGGTCGTTTAGGAACCAGTGGCCGTGTGAGAGCGAACTCCAACTTGATGTAGGACTTACAGTCCACATACTGCTGGCCCTCTGTGTTCACCGGCACTTGTTGGTCATATTCAGAAGCTGTGTCCGACTTCTGAGCCTGGGTCACCTGAACACCCAAACAGTTAACATGTGAACACAGCAAAATAATACTTCATCTTAAATTTTTTTTCATAAAACATAAGTCTACATGGACAAAAAATATCAACATTAAATGGTTAAGAGTGCGACACTTTTATTAATCAAACAGATACTAATCTGGTCTCCATTGTAATTAATATGATTCAAGGAGAAGGAAACAATGAAACAAAAAGAGTAGATAATAAAACAAATTTAATACTAGTAATCTAAGTGCAGGTATCATATATTAACGTTAATTCAAGGTGCATGGTAAAACAGTAAAAGCTTTCACTCAAATATTATGAATTAAACAATGTTCAATGTTTAAATATGAAATGATACATTAAGAAATTTTCAAATAATGATTAATGGCAATTTCACTTAAATGTCACTATAAAGGCAAATATCACATTAGTCATCATGCAGTGACTTTCAATGATAATGGCCACTATAAAATTAACGTTTTAATGAACAATGCTATTTTTCAACAATGATTAATGCCTACAATAACTATAGAAACTAATTTTATTTTGTGATTGCATGGACACTGCATGTAATTAGTTTAAGAAATAATGTTCTATTTAATGTTGTCTGACTATTTAAAACCACTTAGACTATGGCACTATAATATTCTAAGTATAAATAGTTCAGATGCATTGTTATTAACAGGCTGTTCAGTTATCTACATTCCCAAGAGTGTACAAACTGTGCTGCAGGAAGTTACACTTTTCAACAACCCCCCCCCCCCCTCCACCCCAAAAAGAAGTAAAAAGCCACCAACAACAAAACAACACAAAAAACAACAGCAAAAAACAAACTACAACATGAAAATGTCCAGCCAAAACCAAAAACAATTTGATGTACACTTTTGGGAAATGTTGACATGTATGAAGCCTCAGTTGATAAAAACTATAGTTACACGTGCATATACTACGTCTCCTAATAATGACAGTACATTAACTAGTCTCCGTATACAATTATTTGTGTTACTGTCAACACTATGGGTCTATTTTTCTTCAAATTAATGGTAGAATTTAATTATAAAGCCAGCAAAAGCATTAGCATATACATGTATTATGATAAGGTATAAGAAAGCAAAACTATAAGCAGCACTATAGTCCGGGTTTTACATTATATAACCAGTCTTTGATCAATAGCCTTAGCTTTTCCAGATGAAATATAAAATAATTTTAAGTGCCACAAAATTCCCAACTTTCTTTCTACTTCAGGACAAAGAAAGGTAAACTTCATTTTATGTTTTTGAATTTTAGTTGAAGTACAAATTTTCAATGTTAAGCGAAATGTAAAATGACACTTTTTCAATCTGTGAGTCACACATATATATATATATATATATATATATATATATATATATATTTTATAAAAACCCTGACAGTGTAATGATTTGTGTTAAGGTTGTGAATAATATAAGCTAGAAAGAATCAAAATATGTTTTGAGTGAAATATAAGCATAATCTACTGACTGGTCTGCATGACCTACAGTGTGTTAATAATAACAGGTTGATTTGTGAATGATAATTAGAGAATAACTAACGAGCTAAGAGGAATTATGAATTATCTGTCCCGACTGACTCTGTAACTTGTAACTCGTTGCAGTGAGATGGTTATTCTCTTTATTACCCATTGTCGATTTCAACTGTTTTTTTTATTAAATAATTCCTCTGCTGTCTACAACTAAGCCATCAGCCATGCACATTACATGATGTAATGTAAGTGACGTCATGGCATAATAGCATTCTTTTTACAGCCAAATGTTTACAATACAAAATAATACAACTGTAGTTGCATTAAAAAATACTTATTTTTCTATGCTACTAAAGCCACTGCTTATGAAAATATACCATTTCATGTTTATGAAACAAATATGAGTGATGAAAATTTCTGTAAATCTTTGTAGATCGTATAACATATGTATAATCTTGCTCATTAATTGAAGAATTATATGAATGAAAGTTAAGTTTGGGTCATGGCAAACTACCAACCAGCCAATTAGTGGTTGTAGAAGCAATATGCACACTGTGCAGAGATAGAATATTACCCCGTATATTTTAGCCCATATGGGTAATAATAATTTAAGCACATAGTGTCCACAGGCTTCATCACAACATTTGTTTACTGGTAATTGATACATGTGTCATGTATGGTGTAACTAGTCAGTATGTAGTATCTAAAATAAATTAACAACAAAAACTAATCAACTCATAAACAACTCTTTTTTCTTCTTCTTTTTTCAATGCAGAACAAAAGGTAGAATAAAAATTAAAATGTGTTCACCAAATATGCATTGATTTGTTTTAGATTTTTTATATTAAAAAAAAAGTATTTCAAAAAATTTTCAGACCTCAATGAATGTACATTCCTTACATACAAAACCATGATTACAGACTAAATTATGTAAATAATTGTCATAAGTAAATCATTAGCTTTCCTGATCACTGTAAAAAAACCCACCCAAGGATATGGCCATTAAAAAAAGCCCCATATGGTAACTTTCACAGTACAGTAAAGACAAACCATCTACTGTGTATTGGTTGGAACAGAAAAACCCAAAGAATAATCCATTGCACATTAGGTATTAAATGACCAGTAAATAGTATAACACCCCATGAACACCCCCCCCCCCCCACCCACCCACCCCAAAAAAAAATCAACACAAAATTAACAACCCACATGAATGGAAACACAAAAAGCAAACAGGTATAACAATGAAAACAGGAACAAGCAACTTTACCTACTAATGCTAGTCAAAGTAATTTAGTGAACACATCATTGTTACTGTCTCTGAATGTGTCCAGTCACTGTCAAATTTAATAAGGGTAGGGGGGGGGGGGGGGTGCAATAATCAGCATGAATATTTTCGTGCATATATCTAATTAAGGTTCAAGCACACTGTCCTGGTCACACACCTCAGCTATATGGACTGTCTGTCCAGGACAGTGGGTTAGAGGCTAGTTGTTAGTGAGAGAGAAGTCAGTGTAGTGGTCTTACATCTACCCAGTGAGCCATTAAAACCCACTCTGGGTGGGAGCCGATACCGGGCTGCGAACCCAGTATCTACCAGCCTTATGTCCGATGGCTTAACCACGACACTACCAAGGCTGGTAGCATAAACAGCTATGTAATTCTTGCTCTCAGAATGAATATTAAGTAACAATCAGTGCGGGCGTCAAACCTGATTGTTACAGGTACTGAAACTAATTCTGCTTTTGCCCACTAAATATCCCATATGAAACTGACACTGAACAACTAAATAAATCCAGAAACTTTGCAGTTTTGAAAAAAATATTGAGTTGTTTTTCATCAAAGGAAGGTACACTCAAAGAATATAGTACTATAATCCAGCATTTTCATCCCCAAACATTGACTAAATTAACCAACAACAGAAGCTGGTGGGAAATAAAACAAGAAGTTTGTTTTGTTTAATGACACCACTAGATCACATTGATTTATTAATCATCGGCTATTGGATGTCAAACTTTTGGTAATTTTGACATAGTCTTTGAGAGGAAATCTGCTACCATTTTTTATTAGTAGTAAGGGATCTTTTATATGCACCATCCCACAGACAGGACAGCACATACCACAACCTTTGATATTCCAGTCGTGGTGTACTGGCTGGAACAAGCATACGCCCATTGGGCCCACCGATGGGAATCGAACCCAGACCGACTGCGCATCAAGCAAGCACTTTAGCACTGGGCTACGTCTGCACCCCCCCCCCCCCCCCCCCGGGAAATAATGGCAGGTGTGTAATATGTCATGATTCAAGAGAATGAAATGAGGAGTTAACATATGGAACAAATGCAAAAATGAGATCTGAGCCAATTTCAATGAGGCCGAGCAGAAAAACATTTGTAAATGTGAGCATCACTTACTGTCACTGAACACATGGGGGGGGGGGGGGGGCAGGTATCGTTCGCTTGCGCTAGAGGAGTCATAAACTTTCAGCCTAGCTGTGGACACTTATATCTGTCTGTTCACCAGCAAGGTCACAACCATCACTGACCCATTCAAGCCTGTAAATAATGTACTATAAGTGGTTGGAATGGTAAACAAATATGATGCATCTTGCATGTAGGCCTACCTTGTTTTTGTACTACTTTGGTAATCCTAACAACCAGAAATTTGGGATTTCCAAGAAGAAAAAAACTGTTGAAAAGAAACAAATTCCTCAACCGGATTAGTCACAGATTTGACTGTAGTATCTAAAGGCTGAAACCAGTTACATGTATCTAGTATATCCTGCAAGCAACTATGAAAAATAGGGGACAGCTAGCTAGGGTGGAATGTTATTAAATCATACTTTTTCTTCACTGATGCTGAACAGTGAATGATGATGAAGAATTACCTTTTTGCAATGATGACATAAAAATATAATATGTCATGGTAATAGGCTGCTTACATTTAACTTTGTTGCCTTAATTGATACATAATAAATGTGCAAGTCAGTTAACCATTTATTTTGCTTGCTGTCTTGGTATCTATATCACCAGAAAAACATAAACCTATATAATGGGTATTTCCCAAATGTTCAGTGTTAATTCTTATTAAAATCCAAGTAAATAACTGCTGTCTGATAGACTTTGATAAAAACTATAATTATATAATATATTGTTTTTCTTTTGGAATTATAAGAATTGAACTTTTACTATATGCATGAAGTATCAACTGCATAATTTCTTTACATATTTGATTATGAACAGCTTCATGCAAATTAACACACCAAACCAATTCAGTGTGTAAAGGTTTTTTCTTATGTGGTTCATGACAGACATTCATGTTTGTCACAAATGATCAAGATCATTCTTTAAAAACTCAGTCAAGTTACCATAATACCATCTAATCTTGGAAAGCAGCTGTCAAATATCATTTCATGATACATAAACTGAATGTCAGATGGTGTCCTGTGTAGTACTAAAATGTATGCAGTATATGTGTATGTTTCTATTACAAATATTGTGTGTTCTCTAAATTGTTTTGAGAAGCATATATAGTAATGCCTGTTAAACTATTACAAACCCAACCTCTCAAGACAAATGTCTAACCTCTTTCAACTTCCCAAAGCTGCTACGAGGGCTCTGTCTATTCGCTAACAATGCCCCACTCTACACAAGACGTACATATCAAAATTATTTTTATAAAGTAATGATAAAATATTTTTAAAATGATAACATGACATGCAGATTTATTTTATGCGACACTGAAAACAAAAAAACTACGAAAAATTACTCTCCTACCTTTAATTCCCGTTAGATTTCCTCCAAAGTTTGTCCAGACACAAATCTTGAAAAAACCATTACAATGACACAGATTCTACATATCAGATGCTAACCATGTCATCTATATCGACTTCGCTGAGAGCGCATAGGGAAAAAAGCATGTAATTTTGTATCAGCTGCCATTTTGACTTTTTATGGAATATTCTTCAAGAGGGGTGAAATGATAGGACTTAATCTAACAACGTCATAACATGTTATGATATAAAAGCAAACGTGATGACGTCATATTATTTGTTTTTGTTTTGTTATTATTATTTTAATGATACCACTAGAGATCATCGATTTCATATTAATTGTGTCACATACTTTGGAGGCTTTCACCCCTCTTGAAGAGTATTCCATAAACAAACAACATGGCAGACGGCAATGCTATCTCAGCAAAGACAATATCGGCGACATCGTTACAGTCTCGTGTGTGACTTCTGTATATTTGTAGTGGGTGTTTTGCAATTTGTGTCTGGACAAGCTTTGGAGGAAATCTAACGGCAATTAAAGGTAGGAGAGTAATTTTTTGTAGTTGTTAACAATTTGGTTCGGACAATAATAAAAAAAAAAAAAAAATCTCAAAAAGGGTGTAATGTAGAACACCCATGCAAAATAACACAATGCTATTTGGTCCATGTATGTAGTTCTTAAAATGCAGCTGTTCTATTCGTTTTGGATATACAGTGATAAAAACTGTCCAAATTATACTGGTTTTAACAATGCATGAATATAATAATATGTACCAAGTGTCAATAGTTATGTACAAGTTAAAGTTTGTTTTGTTTAACAACACCACTAGAGCACATTGATTGATTAATTATCAGCTACTGAATGTCAAACATTTGGTAATTCTTACATAGTCTTACAGAAGAAACATGCTACATTTTTTTATTAGTAGCAAGGGATCTTTTATATGTGCCATCACACGGACCGGATAGAATGAAATAACTAAATGTTGTTCAAGCACATCAACTGGCTTTCACATTCAACTTTGTATCATATTAAAGCATAGAATATGTACATATTACCACTCAATTGATTAGTATATGTTTTCAATATACTAAAAATGTGTGAATGGTACCTTGTTGCATGACAAATATAGCACACACATTTGTTGTTATAACCTTCCTTCTAATAATGTGGCTTATTACATGACAAATATAGCACACACATTTGTTGTTATAACCTTCTTTCTCATAATACAGTAGTACAAAAAGTAAACAGTAGAAAGACAAATATTTTGTATTAATGTTTGTCAAAATATTTTAGTTTTAAATATGTCAGCAGCCCAGCATAGGTAGAAGACCACAGTTATCTGTGAATCTTCAGCTGAGATTTATTGCATACCACCCCATGGCATCCTAAATGCTCACCTACATGGTTTAAAAATAAAGAAAGATACAGATATTTTTATTTTCAAGGAAATTACAAAAAGGGTCATAATTATAAAGAGGACGTATTTTAAATATTTTTAGTTAAATGTTTGCGTTACTTTCATCATAATGTGTCCAAACTCCACACCCATACAAATTACACCCATGCAAGCGGGAGTTGGCGTATATCACACATATTTAATTGGAAACTTCGCTTATCAAACCTCATTTGAACAAAGGTTTAACTATTAAATTTTTCACAAAATCAGCTGTTTGAAAGTTACCCAAAATGATCACACCCCACTTTTGTCACAAGGAAAACCTGGTGTATGAAAACCAAGCCTCATTACAGCTAAACCATTTGCACTGCTGGTGACAAACCAACTGTCATTTTTAAAAGTAACTCCTTGGCTATCAAAAGTTACTTCCTATTATAAATAATTAGCCTTCAAACATGGATCTGTGCAAAACCAACAAGTGAACTCTTTGCATGCCCGTGTATAAAAGGGAGCTAACTGTATACTGCTACCATATGCATAACATTTAGAAGTCATTTACTGTATTTCTGAGACATTATTTTTCAGTTCAAAACTGCAGACATTTCATGAGTCATTTCTAATGATGCATACCAGTATTAATCAATGAACCAGTGTCAAAATTGTTATTAGCAATATGTCACAGTGTTAATTCCATCTGTGTGAAGTCATTCTTGCTACACCTACTGCAAAACTAGATTCAGCTATATTAATATACAATATTTAGATCTATAAACATACCTATATGTCTATGAGATATATTAATATGCTGCATATACTAATATTGCAACATGACTTCGAACGAAACCTAGAATGTTTTCTCTTTTCAAAGCGAATGGGTCATTCTCACAATACCTGCCAATTTCACATAGATGCGACGCAAAGAAAAAAGTTAGCCGGAACCTTATATAAACTGACAACATTGCACTCAATTTTCAGATACTTTATTGGTCTCCACTGATTTTATCGAGATTTTCTTATTTTCATTCGTTCCGGAGTTGAACTGAAAAGTTCCGGAGTTGAAATTAAGGTTTTCAAAATGAAACTGCAAATCTACCATAATCTATGAAGAGGTAAAAAGAGGTATTCTGTGCTAAATTTTGCCACATGCCTTACCACCACCCAATAACGCCATAGACTAGAGGACTGTGTGTAATACACATCAACAAAGGGAGGGCTAGAGAGGACTGTCTGTAATACATATCAACACGGTGGGGGGGGGGGGGGGGGGGGGGGCTAGAGAGGACTGTGTAATACACATACACACGGGGAGGGCTAGAGAGGACTGTGTGTAATACATATCAACACGGGGAGGGCTAGAGAGGACTGTGTGTAATACATATCAACACGGGGAGGGCTAGAGAGGACTGTGTGTAATACATATCAACATGGGGAGGGCTAGAGGCATGAATTAATAAATTGATGTATGGGGAGGGCTAGAGGCATGAATTAATAAATTGATGTTTGAAGGAAGGATAAAATGAAAGGTGGAAAAAAAAAAAGAACTTTATTAGTAGAAACTTGGTGAAAATTACGACAGTTCTAAACTTTATTGTTCTCCACTGATTTTATCAAGATTTTCTGTTTTTAATTCATTCCGGAGTTGAATTGTAAAGTTCCAGAGTTGAAATTTCGCCACACTCTGTAACACCACCCAGCAACACTATGGAAAAGCACTACTGTGTGCGTCACACTCCACCACCTTTTTGACTCTCGATCACCATCCACCAACCCACCACCACTAAACGTCCAGGTCACATCGAAAACGCAAATGAAGCTACGTATAGTTTTGTATAGTTTTATGCAGTACGAGATCTTACACAGAGCTTTCAATAAGAATTAACACTTTGCCAATCTAGTTCAGATAATTTGAAATGGCTGGTAACTTTTTCAGTCTCATTCCAATGAATTGGTTTCTCGTGTACAAGCACTGATTCACTGGCTCGGGCCATGTGTATCAGTTTATTCCAACACATTTCATCATGGTCACGTATCCTCATCCTCGTCTACATCAATAATCTTCCCTGGGTACGGCTGATTTCGATATTCGACAAGACACCAATATTTTCATGGGTAAACGCTTCATATACATGTGGCATCGGTTTGGGCATAGGCCCTCTATCCAAAAGCACTGGTTGATTTACACCACAAAACGAATGTGCTCACAGTTCAAAGCAGTCGCATATTTTCGGCCATGAGCAGAAACAAGAAAGGTTCCTATATAATAGCCCTTTGCTTGAAGTGAATAACCAGGGACACCATTTATCTTCAGTGGGATCTCCTCTTCTACGTCCAGGAACAATTCTTGCACAACATAATACAACTTTACAGACGATGTGGATTGGAGTTTTTCAAACATGGACTTGGCAGTAGGTATATCACTTCCGAGGGCGACGTTATGATCGGCGGCACACTTTAGGGCAGCTCCCACCCCATCCACCTTACCCTTGCCATGTCCAGCTTCACTTAAGTTCTAGCAAATGTGTTTGAATCCATGGTGTCTCATATTCTTAGTCATAAGGTAGAAATTTGTGTGGTTCCTGTATCGAGTTGTCGGGCCATCACTGGTGACAAACAATGTGTCTATACCAAGTGACCGCAGGTCCTCTAATACAAAACATTTTAAAATATTAAAAAGTGATGTATTTTATTGCCGATATTACATTTTACAGTGACAATATATTAATTCCAAACCTGTTGGTTGCTGTTTTAATGGAATATAAATATAACTCTATTTTCAAAGCACGGATGAAATCGGGGCAACCAAATTTTTGGAGGGGCAACCTCAATGTGAACCCATACTTGCCCTCCAGGCAAGCAACCAAAAGCCTTAAAACTGAGCACTGAGAATAGAATAGTATATGTTTCAAACAAGTTTGATGAATTTATGTTGGTGACATTGATAGTAACGAAAAATAGGAAGAGACGTCTCTCTTAGACAAAATATTGTTAATTTTCAGCTCTGGAACGAAAGCATGCAACTCCGGAACGAAACAAAAGTCCCGGAAACGTTCCGGAGTTGCAATTTTTATACTTTGATTCATAAAATTCCGGTTGGCAACACTGATTGCATTCAAAGTAGAAAAGAAAGAAACAATGTCACACTTTCGACACGATTTGTAAAGCAAAATGAATTGAAAGTAATATTTTCCGAGATAACTGCGTTCCGGAGTTGAACAGCAATAAAAATACGCAAGACTCATCAAAAGTTGAGGTCAATCTGTGCCGAGAATATTCAAAATTTGGAATGCAATCAACCCTGATTTGTTTTTAATATGGCGGCAACAAGAATTTACTGAGAATCACGTGATAGTTTAGTTCACTTTAACACCGCCATGGGATATTTTAGTTATTTCGTTCCGGAGTTGCAAAAAATTTCCAACTTCTGGTTACAGAGTAAAAACATTTTCTAGAAATCATAATACTAACATCTTAATCATACTGATTTGTTACAGGCACATGTTTAGAATTTAGGCTGGCAAAAACGTGAAATTTTTTGTGAAATGGCTCACGAATGCGACCTTTTTATGGACAGATGCAAGGAAAAATATAATGATTCTAATAAATAAGTTTTTTTCGTATTATTTTTCATTCTTCCTTTGCATATAGTCTTGTACGCGTAGTTAGAAGGTATTGTGAGAATGACCCGAATACTTATCCTGACATCAAAAACTTATCCTTGAGATAATGGACTGTACAATTATTCCAAACAACCAAGCATGCTGAGGATCAAGGATCCATCATATGACCAAATACTTCATACTTTCCAGTTAAATAAATATTATTCCAGGAATGTGGGGAGGCCAGGTGGATTATGGGATACATGACAAAATTAAATTGTGGTCGGAAACTGAGATTGGTCCTACAGAGTTAGTGTTACACAACAGTTTAAAATACCCCCCCACCCCCACCCCACCCCCGATAATGCGATAATGCATTGCATGCAAAGCATCAGCTAAAACCGTATTGTAAGTTTTGGATAGGGAATATGGAAAATTATGGACAAACAGTAGAAAACCCCAAAACACTGTACAAATGATTAAAACTTTATGCAGGTTACGTTAGACCCACAAAATAAAAATAAAAATGGGAAAAAAATAATTTTTAAAAAGTGAAACACAAACACTACTACAACAGGCAGAAACAGATACAACATAAATGATTAACCAATCCAAATATATACAAGATGCTTGTGAAAAAGATTCACAAATTTCAAATATTTACAATAAAGAATTGATAATCACAAAGATGGTAATAAATAATTTTCTCAGAATTAAGGAAATGAGAGGTGTCATTACATTGAAGTAAAAAAGGATGAAGTATATCGTCACTACTTCTGATTGGCCATTAGGAATATTTATTTGTGTATTGTCCATTGTCTGGAGGAAAATTAGCAACTATAGTTTGAGATCCGGACAAGTATTCTACAGAGAAACCATGATTTACCAGATGCAACCATGCAGCCTGTGCAGATGGTCTTGTAGATGATGGGGGCTGAAAAAGTTTGGCTTGTTTCTCAAATAATAAGCAGTAAGATCCAAAGCACGTTTTATTGACAGACCGATTAAAAATAAAAGTATACCCCTCACGAAAGCAAAATTCTTTTTTAAAAAAAGAAATGGTATCAATAAGTAGTGAAATAGTTTTTCAGACACATGCTCTGTAGTACTTTTATGAACATGCAAAATATAATATAGCCAGAATACCACACCCAGAAAGGCAGTTTAGCATGTAGAATAAATATATACAGCACACAACTGTATTTGAAAACTTAACTGCAATCAATATAAATCAGAAGCAAAATTAAGTTTTATAATTCCAAACTGTTACACACTATTTTGACACATTTAAAATTAACAATTCCTTTTAAAACAACATAGGTTTTAGAATTAAATCAGTCACAATATGATTTTTGTAACAAATGTTTTGCTGTTGATATTGTTTTCGACCAAATAAAATATTTGTTTTTATTTCAATGCAATATCTCAAAATGCATTCCTTAATTGTGTAGAAAACCAATTTAAATAATATGCGCTGAACATGACAATCATGATTGTATTACACTAGTGCTGGGAAGAATAATCAACAAATGTAAAGCTTCATCTCATCTTTGTTCAACAAATAGTTTCAAAGACATCTTGATGACATAATCTGATAGAAGCTGGCAATGTGTGCCTCTAGAAAGATCAACACATTCTGATTTTCATCCTTGTATTTGAATGTTAATTTATTTAAATGATTACGCTAATAGGCGAGTGTCAAAATAGTTGTAAATATTAATAATTATGATATGTATGAGTAAAGTATGAGAAGTCTGCTGAATGAAATCAGGTTTACAAACCTCATCACCACGGACTTGGGCATTACTACCTGGTCTCTGGAAAGTGCAATTGCATGCAATGCAAAATGTTTAAAGTTTTCATTTCTGGTCTGTAAAGGACCATCAACAAGTATGTACAATGAAATGGGGTTGGTGTATATGCTTGAAGGTTGTGGGGCTGGGTGGAATTTACAATTTACCCAGTACACAATCAAAATTTAATTATATTTCACTTCACATGCTCCAAACACAATTTTTAATTGCTGAAAATAAATTATATCATACAAGATTAGTGAAAGGGTGGGGTGTCTGGGGGAGAGCTACTACAATGTTAAAAAAATTGGATAATTCAATTCAGCATTAGATGACTGAATTACATAATTTTCAATAGATCCTAAAACAATCATGTGTGTATATTTAAAAATAAATTATCATGGTCACATGACAAACACTACCAAAAAAGCTCTAGCGCATAATCTTGCAAAATAATGCTAAGCGCAGAATGCAAAACAATGCTTGAAACTGCTAATCTATTCATGCTGTACTGACATGCATACTGATGCTAAAACATAAAGCAAAACATTCAGCCTGCTAGTAAACAATGTGTATAATATTCTAGATGCCAATGTATGCAGGAAAATACAACAATGATAAAATTCACATCGATGACACTTGACCTTGTGTCTGATACTAAATTTAAATATGAACTGTTCTATTAAGAATAATGCTACAATGCTGATGGGAATAGAAACATACAAATGTCTTTCTATAATAGGGAAAGCCTTTGGACATTTCTGATACACTAATGACCTTATTATACATAGCACAGACATCTGCATTTTATTGTTATTCTCATAGTTTAAAATAAACTTGCAAATAGTAATTTAGAGAAGAAAACAGCTCACAAACTATTTCATAGCTTAACCTGTACAGCAACTATATGTAATGATATTAATCTGTATTTACCGTTACCAAACCATTTTTTGTGTGTTTTTTTCAGTTAAATTATATAGTCATGCTACAATTTGTGCCATAAGAAAATGTATAATCTTTTCAATCTGGACAATGTTTATGAGCAGCACATTAAACTTACCCCTTTTTTGAGATCTTTCTTTTCATCTTTGGCACCTTTCTTTGGCGATGGTGAAGTGCTGTTTCTGTTGAGCAGATTAAAGGCCACCTTGCTGGCTTCTTCTGCCAATCCAGTCTTCCTCTTGCCGCCAGTCTGTGGTAATGATAAAACATAACATGATAAAATTAATTAAATTCAGTCATAGTGACATGTAAAAAAACGTAACTGATGTAACACAGTAACTAATTAGTTGACTCCTTGTGGTAGCTTACCTCTTAGTTTGACTAATTTCTGTTTCAAACCAGCTGGCATGGTGTATTAGCAAACTCAACTTTAAAATGGTTGAATCAGGTAATAAATAAAACATTACTTTTGAGATAATGCCAGTCAGTCATTCAACTAATCAAACTGTTATGATTTACTTTGGTGAACCAATTAAAGTACAAACAATATTTTAATAATGATTTCAACATTTCTGAAAAAAAAAGAACATATTTTTAATGTGGATAACATTGGTCTGTATCTTTTATTTTTGTCTTTCCCAGGCAACAATGCCTCAATAAAAACACTAGCTAATAATGCATGGCTGTTGGGTTTTTTGCTTCATCCACTTATTGGCTGATACCCTACCCCCAATCCCATCACACATACAAACACACTTCTCTGAAAGGTATTTAGAGACTTGAAAATTCAGCTAATACAATGTAATATACAATAGGAAACATAATAAGAACTTAGTTTACCTTTTTAAGACTCATAATATGATGTCAAGTTTTATATTTTAACTGAACTCCTGAAGTCACACATAGGAACTAATATTCTCAGTCACCAATATTTTCTTCTGAACACCATGGATATAAGTAATGAAACACAGAGACAAGATGAGGTACACTTGGTGCCAGTGATGAGGAAACAACGTACTGCAAATACTAATTAATTTACCTTCTCATTCAGCAGGTGATCTGTATAGGCGTAAACTTTATAAGCTCCATGGATTTTGCTTACTGAAAGTAGAGAAAGAACATTTCCTCATATCAATTATGTATTTAATTAAGCAGCAGTTTCTTTCATGTTGGCATGATAAAACCAATTAAATCCAGATTGTAAATTGTACTGGATTATTGATAAAGTAGAGAGGAAATTAAGACAGAAGCTAGTTAATTATTAGTTATAAATAAAGTTATAAATGTAAACAAACATTAGCCAATAATAAAACACAACAGTTGCTTATCGCTATTTAGCCAATTTTATTGATTTATTAATAAAACATTGTTACGTTTTTCCTGGTCATATACATGTAACCATGCCATTTTGGATGATCTTTATAAAATAGGTTTAACAAATAAACATAAACTCTACACATTTGATAATATAACAATGGTAATGAAATAAGTTTTTGAACATTGTAACCTTCGTGCACGCAATGGGACCAAACTACACGTAGCTTTACATATCATACTAATGTACAGAATTCTACTAAGAATAAATAAAATAAAAAGGAAAAAAAAGAAAGACGATAAATAAAGAGATTGCTAAGAAATATTATTCTTTTTCATAATATTCATGTCACAAACCCATCTGATATTTTGCATTATTAACCTGGTTAATAAAATGTTGCTGTCAATTATGTCAACAAGCCAACCAAATCTGTATACCTGAGTGTAATGTTTTCATAAGATTTAGTTAAAGTGTGTGATGTCAAACTACATTTGTGCTATAGCTATGATGATGTCGTTTTACCGATGAAGGAGACTTTACTCTGTGTTTCACCAAATATCAAATTAAAATGTTGTGTTAGAAGCTTTATAGGATAAAGAGAATTGGCTACCGGTACTCATGTTTTATCATATGTAAAATATCAACCTTGTCTAGTTAATCAGCACTTGTCTCGGCAGAGACTCAACAAATACCAAATTACAGACTCGGGTGACATTTTTTATACTGAAAAACACTCATGACGAATCCTCTATTTACTGAATGAAATAAAACCTATGGCTGAGTGAATGCTGTATTTAAGTGTGGGACAAACCTCCAGGGTACAAGAGAGGAGCCAGATCAACAAACGCAACTCCATGGAACGAGATCGAAGCATCATGGTCTTCCTAAAAGAAATATGTCACATTTGGCTTAGTTTGTATGTCTAACAACAATCTTGGTGCTTTCTCAACAAAATGCTCAAATCATCAAGAGAAGACAACCACACTCAATGACATCAAGTACTAGCAAGCCGCCATAATTATATCAAAGTTTAATATAGTAACAGAAAGAACCATTCTTAAAAAGGTGATTTATGTTGACAACAGAACATGGCATACCATCATTTAGACTCCAAACACAATAAATAAATAAATAAATAAATAAATAAATAAATATATTTAACGATAAAAATTTGCAATGTTATATTTAATGGATAAAAAATTTTTACATTCATCTTTTTAAACTTGAACTAAATATTTTCTCTGTAGCTATGAAAAATAAAAACATGGTAATCTAAAAAGCTGTGTTGCTTAGCTCACAGTCTGTTTTGGGCAATTTATAAAATCAAACTCTTACTATTAGTGTTCCAACAGTCCATGCAGGCTTTTTGCCAGAAAATAGTTGGAGGACCCACGTACATTATACAAATAAAATGGATGAAACATGTAAGTGTCCCAACTAGTTGGACACTGTATTTCATGTATTCTGACAATTTAAAAATTATAAGAATGTATCCCTTAATTTCCAAGATTATAGGGTATGTAATTGTAACCTTTGTATCCTCTGGCAAAAACCCTGCCATGTACTGGTTCAGTCATATCAAAGTGTATTTCAAAGATATGAATAATGTCACTGTAGATATCACTACAATAACAATAAATTTGTCCATGGTGAATTTACTATTAAAATGCAAGAAATGTTTCAGTATAAAATTGTTATTGGAAAGAAATATTGTCACTTTCAAAATTTAAATATTTATTGTCCAAAATGATGGTATATCACTGTCTTAACTGTCATCCACATGCAATAATTAAACAGTCAATATTAACACTGGAAAATATAACAAACATAACAATTTCAAATATAGTGACATTGGTTGCCCTTTTTGAAAAATACATGGGTTTTTTTCTAAAACCAACTGGAGAGAGTAAGAGAGAGAGAGGAAGAGAGTGAGAGAGTGAGAGAGAGAGAGAGAGAGAGAGAGAGAGAGAGAGAGAGAGAGAGAGAGAGAGAGAGAGAGAGAGAGAAAGATTATATACATGTGTATATATATATATATAGTCAGACCTCGTTACAATGATCACATTCATCCCTGGGTCACTTAATCGTTATATCAAATTTGTTGTTATATCGAAATTGTCACTATAAAAGTTTGTTTTGTTTAACGACACCACTAGAGCGCATTGATTTATTAATCATCGGCTTTTGGGTGTCAAACATTTAGTAATTTTTACATATAGTCTTACAGAGGAAACCGGCTATACATTCCCACGTGCACATTCAGAACAAGCTGTTGTAGTGCATGCTATTCCCATCAGTAGCAAGGGATCTTTTATATGCACCATCCCACAGACAAGGCAGCACATAATAAGGCATTTGATATACCAGTCATGGCACATTAGTGGAATCAGAAATAGCTCAATGGTCCCACCAACGGGGATCGATCACAGACCGACCGCGTATCAAGAGAGTGTTTTACCACATTTAAATAATTAATGCATTTCAATTAATATTAAAAACAACAAAATACACATACATATAAATATTTTTTCAAAAAACTGTATTAAATATATTATTAATCAAGGCACATTCATTGTCAATCTAATCATTCCTTGGTTAAAGGTACCTACTTCATTTATAAAATGTCATAAAAATAGAAAACTTTATTATTCGAAATTAATTCTTTAATTGAATGACTAAAGGCTTATTTTCAAAAGCAATACAAGTCTACAGATTTAACAGACATCAAGGATGTCAAATGGCTGTGTGTCCTGCCATGCTACAGCCTCTGTGATTATGTAATGTCATTGTAAAGAGGTGTTTTCAGATGTCGGATGCACGTTTGTTCCTAATTTGCTCTGTTGGTGTCGGAAGGTGTGAATTCCATTGTAATGAACAGAATAACATTGATGTATGTTTGTTATTAACAATTTGTGGTAGAATGGTATAAATGTCGTAGTAATGATGGCCGTTGTAACGAAGCCTGACTGTATATACTGACAGAGCATGGGCGTACATAGGATTTTGAAAAGGGGGGTTCCAAAATAGATTGCAGAGATATTGGGCATATATTTCTATGTTGAGTAAATATAATAATGTCAGATATCAATGTCAGATATATTAAATTATAAAAAAAAGCGATTTCAGGGGGGGGTTCGGTCGAACCCATCAAACCCCCCCTATGTACGCCCATGCAGAGATAAAGAGGGGTGATAGGACATGGTGGAAGGGTAGGGGTGGAGGGACTGAAAGAGAGAGAGAGAGAGAGAGAACAGAGACATAGGAGAGATAGATGAAGTGAAGGACAGTGATGTAAACAGACACAGATACAAAGAAGGAAAAGGGAAATGAGAGACATGCATGTATGTACACATGATCTGCATATTGTTCTAAACTAGACACTTCAAATTTTAAATGAGGCTACGTAATGCTATTCAGCTTAAGGTAAATCATCTAGTGATAAAATATGGCTATTATGAAACATTTTAAAACAGATGTGTGGCAACTGGGGACTGCACATTCTTATTATTCATCTTCCTCATAGTAGTTTGATCGAGAAGTCTGATTTTTTAAAAATTAAACAAATAAAAGAGCTACATGTATATCAGTTTAAAAAGAATATGTAGTCATTCTGCATTGATCAAAGATATAAATAATGCTAACTATTCATCATTACAGAATTTAAAGGTAAAATTCCTATTTTCATGCTATAAGATTTTTAACTAGAAAAGCCAACGGAAGGTAGATTAATGAAACACAATTAAATTAGCATAAACTGACTCAAAAATGAAAAAGAAATAGAGGAGCTAATTACATTTCTGTCTAAGAATTATATCATTACCTACTTAATATTAAATTTCTAATACCCAGCATCTGGAGGTGCAGTATATTATCTATACAAAATTCAGTGTGCAGTAATTTGCTTCTTAATGCTTTTATTTTTGAAAGAACAAATTAAATATTTAACATATATTCCTATGGCTGTATTTCTCCATATACATTAAAGCCTTTTATACTGATCGAGTGCACATGTAATAATGCTATCCTTCTATTATAATTACTATAATGTAAAATAAAATGCTCCAAATTACTAAATTTAAATCACATTTCTGTATTTCAGGTGACAGCAACCTTTAACATGATAAAAAACAAAACGCAAACCAATCATATACAATATATCCACTTTAAGTGGTGTTTTCATGATAGACATGGATACAACCACATGCTTTTTTTTGCTCTTTTTTTTCTTCTGCTTCCAGATAAATTATGTCACAATGAATACATACAGCCAACACTGAAATTTGTATAAGAAGTTTACTTAAACTGCAAGGGATAGTTTATGTTTGCCATTGCAAACAAAAAGCAACAGATGAAAAAAACAAAAACAAAAAAAAACATTAAACAAACAAAAACTAGTAAAAAAAACAAACCCACAATTAAAATAAACTTTAAAAGAACAGTTAATTATAAGAACAAACTTGAAAAAATAACCATTTTTTAAATTAAAAAAACTGAAGAATTTAAACCCCAAAATCTAGGTTTATTATACAAACCTTATAATGACGACCCTTAAAGAAGATAATGAATTTGAGGGATTGAGTGTTTTACTCACTTAAATACAACATAATATAATGAAATGTTTTTAGAGAATAACAAAAGGGTTAAGAGAAATGACAAATTGTCGGTCCCTCGTGAGTGAATGTTGTAAACCTATGCCTTTTGTGTTTTACAACATTCATTCACAAGACACACATAAAAAAATTTAATTCCTGGAAGTGAGTTTGTTATACTTATAATGAATACTTACAGAATAACTAACGAGCTATGAGAAATGACACATTATCTGTCCTTCGTGAATGAATGTTGTAACCCGAGCCACTGGTGAGGTAATTTGTAATTCCTTATAGCAAGTTTGTTATTGTCTTTATTACCCATTGTCACTTTTAATTGTTTGTTTAAATAAAAATCCCTCTACTATCTAAAGGCAATTCCATCAGCCATTATATCACATGACCATATATGCACATTACTTGCTGTAAATCTCTGTAGATTCTATTTATAACATACATATGACATGTACAATAATCTCATTCAGGAAAGGAAACATTAATTAAACAAGTGAAAGTGAATGTAGTTCTGACAATGGTGAACAATCAACTAAAAGTCATTATTTTAAAGTTGGCCAACTAGATTGAAGCAATCTGCATACAGTGCTATTAATTATTAAACGAATTTCAGCCCAGGGTGATATTGTAGCCCATATGGGTAATAAAATACATATGGCAGACAAGATCTCTATTGTGTATGGTACAAAAGTAAACCATTCATCTTAACTATCATTCACATTATGATGATATCTGTGGTTCTAGCACAGTATTTAAGCTCGTATACAGTTATGTCAATTTACAACTAGTAACTACAGTCTGAGGCAAATCATTTTCAGCAGTAGAACTTTTATATGCATTTAGCCATATACTAGTATTCTACATGAAGCAACTGTCTCTACTTCATCACAACCTTGATGAAAGAATGGAATATATATATATATATATATATATATATATATATATATATATATATATATATATGTACATTGTATATACACACACACACATACACATATACATATATATAATTCACCACAATATGAATGAAAAATGTTAATAATTTATATTTAAAAAAAACTAGCACAGTATAATAAATCTTTATTTAAAAAAATATATAATCATAAAAGTAAATTACCTTTTTTCCTTTACCAGCAGATGCTTGTGGAATTCTGAATATTTCGACTGGCCACAACCGACACTTGGCTACTGAGTCTTGAAAACTGTGTAATAACATACACATACAAATTAATATTAACACTGTTATCCAATAATCAAACTGCAAATGTTTTTTTCAGCAAAAATATATATTAGTAAGTCCAGAGTTTTGGCTGAAGCCTATAAAATATTAGCAATTTGGTAGAATTGCTTAGAAAATTTGTCACCAAATTCAAGTTTCATTTAGCCGAACAGCAAAAATGGCCATACATCTATAAACGACAAATGATTTTTTAATTAGCTTTTTGGTAAAAATAGTATTGAAATATATTTGTCAAATTCAACTTTAAATTGCATTTGTTGATTTGGCTAGCGACAGCTAAAACCCTATAATACTATATCTATATACATGTAAGTTATCTAACCTTTTAAACAAAACAAATAATATACTTAAATTTATGTCTGATGGATCTAATTATAACAATGGATTTATGAAGAGGGTTTTACCTTACCACCACCCATCAAATGACTGTTTATTTTTAAATAGCCACAATTAACAAAGCATCACTTTGTATTTATGTATTAACCCTCAAATCAACAGAACATCTTTACTAGACCTAGACCAAACTACAACCCATGGCGAGTGAAAATTTGCACACCTCAAAACGCTTAGGCATATGTTGCAAAAATGAACCAATAAACCAATAATGTTTTATTTTATTTCAGGAATAGAGTTATTCAAACATTTCAGAAGCAGTGCTATAGAAATATAATTATGACATACACTGATGCACACAGTTTGATTTTTTAATTACAATATGTACTATTCAGATAACTTGATGCACACAATTATAAACACCTTTTCAGTGTTAGATGGTTTGATGAACGTCCAGCTAAACATCTGTAGGAATCAACTTGTCCTGAATTTCATTATTATGTACAACGAACATGTTTAGGATTGTTGGCATAGGAAAAACCCACTGGTTCTGAGAAGTTGGTTCAATTAGAACTACGACCTAAGCATCTCAGGTGTGCACTACCAACTGAATTAGATCCCTACTATTATTATATTTATTTTATAATAACTCGTTAAAAGTAAGCCTACAATTAGTTCAATTGACAGTGTTGGTTGGGGCATTGACATTCACGTGGCACTTTTAATTTAACAATTACATAACCAGTCTCCCTCCCTCAACATTTTGTAACAAGTTATTTGACCTACCACTACCAGTTACGAATGGCTCTGATCTCTATATCAAGTCAGCATGCGTTACGTTATTGGTCTAGAAACGGTCCCAATGTTGTTGATAAAAAAATATACAAATTCCGACAAAATCTGTCATTACAAAGGATTTTATTCCAAATGTGGGATGCCATAATAAAGATAATCTAAAAAAACACTTAATTTTAGACACCATCATAAAAGTTGTCATTTAGACCAGCGTGTGCGTGCAGCAAGAGGTCCAAAAGTAAAAATAATATGACCCTGATAGCTCTGACTGGTTAATATGCCACAGTGTACTGCACATGAAATTATGTACCAGTCACATGGTCTGTGACTTTCTAACAAAAGTATTGAAAGAAACAAAAATTAAATAGTCGGCTATGATCAATGATTACTGTTACTATATTTTGTACATATATACATACACATGTATATAAATAACATTAACCTCTGGCTGAAAGACAAATATTTAAAAGAAGTTTTATTTGATTTTTTAAAAGATTAAAAAATAATAATAATAGATGTTAAAAAACCCAACCTTTTTTTGGTAAACGAGACCTAGGCCTATTCCTACATACCTATTATCATTTCTTTTCCTTCTTTTTATTATTTGATCTACTTTTGAATTGTTTTTGTCTAAATTTCATTTCTTTTTTAAAGAAAGTAGAAAGTTACATGCTTGCCATTTTCGGGACTTCACGTAAGCTTTGTAGGCTAACAGTTATGAACTAATCACGAAGATTTTACTGACTATGCTGATTTCCTGAACAAGTGCATTTGTGTAGGCTACAGAAGACACTATGTAATTCAATTTCTTTCTTTTTTTCAAAACTATATGAATAGTATAAATAAGTTAGCCTTATCAAACGTTGTGACCTAATTACCTTACAAAAGTGGGACTGTTTTTAATTAATAATAAATTAAATAGGCAAGAGTTTTGAATAGATTGCTACATCTCCGAAGATGTCTATGAAACCAATGTTTTCCAATTGGTATAGCAAAGATAAGTACCAGTCATAAATTAAAAGCTTACATGGATGCTTCCGTTCACACAACTTTTTTTCTCTGGTATTATTAAATGGATCTTTCTATCAACTAAATAAGGTAAATAGTGGCAATCAATACACAAATTTATTTTACGTGCGCTGTTTGTTAAGTGTAACTTGCATTATTTTTCACACTCGCCAGATTGAAATTTCATGCACTGTATGAGCGTAATCACACTCACATACCTTAAAAGACAAGGTCTGAAACTACATGTATACAGATAATTAAATCATTCATAAAAGCAACTAATTATCTTGCAGAGAATTGGAAAAAGAAACAATATAAAAAAGATGGCAAAGCAATTTAATATCAATAAGGAATTTCTTTTATATCACTCATTAACACTCAAATCAAAAGACGTATTATCGCTATGGTAGCCTATACAAATTCAGGCCATTTATAACTATCTTGAAAAATGTATGGAAAGACGAATGGAAAATGAACAAAGAAATTCCATGTAAACAAAACAAGAAGTGGTATGGCTGAGGATGAGATATACAGTAAAGAAGAGCACATTACTTTTTGATAGCTGAGGCCTCCAGGTAGCATCTTCTCTCTGTGTTCCAGCAAACTCGATTCTTCTCCGATTCTGCATAACTTCTATGTTCACGATCTTCCTTTTCTTTAAAATCGCCATCTTCATCTTCGATAGGGGAGGTTGAAATAAAGCTTGAAAAAAACAACAACATGGAGTTAGAAATGACCTAAAACCATAACGTCATATTGTTACTAAGCCTGCATAATTACTTGCACAACTTGCCGTAAATCCAGTATAATTTGAAGGTCTTACCTGAACAAGCAGTACTTTACTGATAATCACTTTCTCAAACATACAGCTTCAAACGACAATGAATGTTTTTGATTAGATAATATAACCATTAATACAAAAAGCATTCTTAGGTATTCATAATATATAGGTGTAAAATACTGAAATGCAAACATGCAGACAAATACAAACGGTTTAACCAACAGTTTTATAATACACTTTCTCGCATATCAAATGATCAAATAGTTAATATCAAACACTGAATCACTTCATGTACAGTGAAATACTAAAAATGGAATGAGAACATGGCAATATAACATTTATATACCTGTCATTTATATACTGAGAAGGTCCTTGCGCACTTCCTGGAATGGCCCACTTTTTCTGTTTGTTTGGTAATTCTTTGTCAATTGGTGGTTTAAGCTGGCCAGAAGGATATACTAATGTGAATTCTTTCTGCAATGAAAAATGTATTTGAAGAGAATTGACCAAGCATTCTGGGATTGCTAAGTTACAGACTCTTTCACTCATCTGCTATAGTCAGATGCTATGCATCTAAATCAAGATCTACATTGATCAGACAGAATGGAAAAACAAAAATCTACTTTTGTATGATAATCTTTGTTAATAGCAACAAACAAATGAACTGATGAATTAATGAATTTTTAACACCTCGACAGCCACAAAAAACCACATTGGCTGTTAGATGTCAATAATAAATGATGATCAATATGAATGTATATTCAAGAATGATACAATACCAATAAAACACAAGAGTAAATTAACAGCTGTGAAAGAGTCACATTCACGAAAGACAGTAATGCATGCATATCAAAATAAAATACCAAAAATAAAATATCAAAAAGACAAAAACAAATTTTGTGGTCAAACCATAGGAATGGTGCTTGGAGCTGTGGTAAACATTATAGCACCAGACTATGAACATAATTTATCACAGAACATTTCAAAATGATAAATCCATGTATATAGATTTCCAAACATTTATCACAGATGCAAATAGAACTTTAAAAAAAACACATTTTTTTTTTAGAGACACTAGTGCTGTGTATTGTATTAGCCACACTCATGGAAAGCCCACAAGACTGTTGGCCACACCTGCACCATGTTGAGGAATAGCACATGCTGGGGAATACCCACTTTTCCAGACCTTGACACGAAAACAAAATTAGGGTAATGACTATGGTATCCTCCCATTTGTTACACATCCCATTTCTTACACACCTTATAACAACATGGTTGAGTGAACTACTAATCCAATACCTTCTACCTGGTATGCAATAATGGACTCACCTTCTATTAACAATTAAGATACAAGAACAGAACATATATTCACATTTATTTATTACAAATTATCTACGTGTATTTACCATGTGATGATAGACAACAATTGGTCAAACATTATTACAATAAAAACACAAATTATCATAAACGTAAATTATTTAGATATTCATTTCTGATTCGTACTGGCTTATTACAGCATACTACGGTCATATATGCGATATTCACACTGTAAATGTTTATCACATGTGCTTGGATTTTTTACTTTAAATGTATTATTTTCCCAATTTACAGTATGCATATCAGTTTACAAATGCATATATGTATTATGTACCAATGTGATTGGTTTGATGGAATAAAGTTTAACTGAATTGATCAGTTGAATTGGACTAGACTGTTCCACTAAGGTTAGAGGGATTTGCATAATTAGTCCCTAAGCTGACTGTTTAAGAACTGGGAATATGCAGGTGTGTAACAAATGGTAGACAACCACGACTACATGCTGCCTTAATTTAGATTAATGAGAGCCATTTAAAAGATTACCATGATAATATACCATATAAACTTATATGATAAAGGGTGCCAAAAATACTCTCCCTGACCTCTGAACTACGGTAGTCTCAGGGGAGTTGTGGGGAGCAAGAGTGATAATTAACTCGCCTTAAAAATTGAGGTCTGCTTTTCCACAGTCATAACAGAATGTGATATACAACTTTGACACTGTACTCCTGAAACAATGGCTGGAATGGAAACTAATTAGTCATTCCGTCAAGGAGATTAATACTATGTCTAGCACCTCATGGCAGTACTCTACCACTGAGCCATATATCACCAAATTCCTCAGTCAGCAGCAGCATTTGTGATTATATTATTTTCTCTCAGTCACTTTTACCAACAGCATATTCAGGATGGTGAGTGCTCAAGATTAATAATTAAAGATTGTCTGAATTTCTTTTAGGCTTGTAGGGAATGAAAAAACAAGCATGTGCAAGCCGAAGTCATTTACACAAAAGTTTGTTAATGGGGGTTTTTCCCATATCGTAATGAAACTAAACCCCTCCCCTCCCACAAAATTAAATTTGAAATAAACCTATTAATAATAACATAGTGGGCCTAGTAAGTTGGTAAACTTGTGCCCAATCCTTTTGTTGTTTATGCAATCATATATGTTCTCAATCAGTAACAAGACAAACAATTTCATATTTTCTTTTAAATACCTTTTTGGTTCTTGAATAATAACATGCAGTAATACAAAGTATAAACATAAAAAGATCATAAAATCATCAGATATTGTGATGTTCGTTCTTACTACACAGATATCATCTGCCACTAAAATCCATGTTAAATTGCCCAACTTCAAATGAAGATTGCCAATATAATGAGTTTTCACTGGCACTAACAACATGCACCATTGCGAACATACATTATATAAGCATTTATTTTCACTCCAAAATTGAGAACATTTCCGTCTCAGTTTTTTGCTATATGACCACATAAGGCTTTAGTACTACTAGTCGGAACAGGTGGTTCATTAACTGATTCACGCCGGCTGTCTCTTCCACTATACACCCATGTCCCAAAAAGTCAATGCACAATATTACGAAATAACATGGGCAACATACAGCCAGAAGGTTTACCATTAAATATATAAATTGTTTTAATTCTTCCCAAATTCCTAGAAGTAAATATGTGAACCACAACATATGCCACAATTAGGAAATATAGTGGACTGTGATGAATGAACTCTCACCCAGAAGTGAACTGTGTATAGTGAGACCTTCCCTCATATGAGATTCTTTAAAAGGTAATGATTACAACAGAAATTTAATTATTATAAATGCTGAACTGAGCATCTTTATGAACATGCTATTGATCTATTCAGTCATCATCAAATGTTTGTAGTTTGTTAAAATAATGTTCTCTTTGTAAATCTTACTCCATATATTGAAGTCACGTATTTATTGCAATTTTGTATGGCACATTGACAACATGCCATGAAATGAAGGGAGTAAAGTTTTATTTATTGATACCCTCAAAACATTTTAATTATGGTTATATGGAAAATGGTTAAAGACCTCACAAATGAGACAGGAATCACACTTACAACAAACAGTGAGCTACTCAAGGGAACTTTTGTGTACAACAATCCAGACAGGACAGTACATACCACAATCTTTTTTACACCAGTTATGGAGCACTGGCTGGAAAGAAAAATAGCTCAATGAGCTCACCGACAAGGGTCAATCAAAGACCGACCAGGCATCAGGCGAGCACTTTACTATTGGGCAATGTCCCACCCTTTTTGCAATGAGGATCTCGTAAAATTACATCATCAGGGAACATTACAACATTTGATGATGTAATGATTTAAAACTGACCAGCATTCTAAGAGTACTGCTAAAGCAATACTTGTCCCCTACCGGGCACAACAAATTTTAGTATCTCCTAAGTTCAAGGGCCATAACTCTGTCAAAAATGGCTAAATCGTCACGAAAGTCAACCTTGATCTGTAACAATACATGATAAAGCTATACACAAAATGTCAGCTCGATATCTCAAGGCATTGCAAAAACAAAGTCCGGACAACAAATTATATTATATATAAAAAAGTCAAACTTGATCTGTAACAGTATATGATAAGCTACATGCACAAAATTTCAGCTCAATATCTCAATGCATTGCAAAAGCAAAGTCTGGAAAACTGTGAGACAGACAGATGGACAGACAGACAGATAGACAGACAGAAGGATGGAGATGAAACCTACGGTACAGTCCCCTCCGATTGGACCAGTAGGGAATTAATAACTTGCTGACCACCAGGCAGTTGTTTACTACTGACCTCTCCACTGACAGGTATGGGTAAAGTGGCTACAAAGTGATACTGTTGTCCTGTTTGTGTCCAGCTGTCCGGTGGTGAATACAGTGATTCCATGGTAATTGCAAACAGATTTCCATCGTTGAGTTGAGATTCATCAAGCAGAGCATCATTGACAGATATTGTAACATCCACTTCAGGCTGAAAAAGTATTATAAACTTTAAGATAGTTAACACCAAAGAATAATCACTTTGTAAATATAACATGAAAAACCCCCAGAGAAAAATATTTTAAAATTTTAACTAAATGAAAGAGACTGAAGAAAGAAATAACCTTAAGCTTAAACAGTGCCATATCTCTACAAATTAACTGCAAAAGTCAGAATTTTTAATGTTAATAGCCAAGAGCTAATAACACACATTTTTTAACATTAAACAGATGGACAATACAAACATTGTACATGTATATTTTTTAAAGAGAAAACAACACAACATTTATTTTTTGTATATTTATAAAAATTCATAACTAATATTAACTAATATTTATTATGACTGTAAGGGAATGTCACAATACACCTACTCTGCTGAAATCTGGAGGTATTTGCTCAAGGGGTGATCCAGGTAAAGAATTAATAACCAAAGTGTACTTTTGTGTTGTCTCTCCTGAAATAATCACAAAACAGTTCATTAACTCTATTGAACATTTACAGACAACTAATGATGAAAAACCCCCATTCAGTACTATAATAAACATTTTAATATATATGCCCATATCTAGCCTAACATATACCTAGCCAGTGAATTGGTGTTAATGTACATGTATTACCTATTATTGATGATATTGCGTCATAATGTTAAGCTATTGAATATGTTATGCTATATTGAATGGAGTTCCTTGTAAAATTAGTATATATGTAATATTAACATAGGGCAAAGGCAAGCACCTGTCGCGGTTGGAGAGACAAGGACTGGGATGTGGAGGTGGACAGCGAAAGACATTGAAAGATAGGAGTTGCCAGATCGGGAAGAAATGAGATGGAATTCAAAGGAGAGAAAGGAAACGAGGCAGTGGGATATAATAATAAAATAAAAAAAAAATAAAAAAAAACATAGGGCAAAGGCTACTGCAGTACAATAAAATAAAGAGCTGGATTTAGCTAAGTCGGTTGAGTGCTTGCGTTGCAGGATCGAACCACCATTCAACTGACTGGATTTGTTCTTGTTTCATCCAGTGCACCACAACTGGTCAAAGGCTTTGGTATGTGCTTTCCTGTCTGTGAGACAGTGCATATAAAAGATCCCTTGCAGCATTGCGAAAAATGTAGCAGATTTCCTCTGATGACTACATGTCAGAATGTTTGACATTCAATAGCTGACAATTCATTAATCAATGTGCTCTAGTGATGGCGTTAAACAAACAAACTTTATCTTTAACTTTTACAATAAAACATCTTCTTCTATCTAGCATCAACTATTACACAAGGTCATATTCAGCTAATTTCTTCATACAGTTAATTAGATAAATAAGTAAAATAAAAATAAAAATGGAAGTGAATTAGTGATTATATCAGTAATTGAATTATTATAAGACAATTTAAAAATTTACCTTTTAAAAGAGGAAGAAGATCCACAGTACACTGTCCCAGTAAAATTGTCTTTTCTTCTTTTTGTCTCTTTTCCTTTGGAAGCACTTCAATAAATGTTACTGAAAAACCCCCACAAAAACATTTCAAATACTAGCATAGACAAAAGCATATAATAACATGAAATTAAAGTGCTAAATTTTTTAAGTTTAGTGTTAGCAAGTAAACATGTACAAATAGTGATTTATCACCTCATTTATCATTTTGATAAAAACAAAAAACAAAAAAAACAAGTGTACTGATTATGTACATAATGTGTGTCAAAAGTAGGTTGTGGTGACCTACATGTAGGTATGGTATGCAACACACCACTATCCCAAGTTGAACTTGGATGCAAAGTTTGATAATCATATATGAATTGATAAGGACTTCCTTTAATGTGCAGTAGTTAGTTTGTTTTGATTAACGACACCACCAGAGCACATTGATTTATTACTCATCGGCTATTGGATGTCAAACATTTGGTAATTTTGACATATAGTCTAAGAAAAGAAACTTGCTACATTTTTTTCATAAGTAGCAAGGGATCTTTTATATCAGGGTTCATACCCTTCAAGCAGAGGTGGGGAAAAGCCCTTTTTTCCCGGTCTGGGACCGATTCTCGATCTCTGAGACCGAAATTATTTTTTTAAAATGCGTGTTTGCCGGTCCAACTTTTGTCATTCTTGTCGGTCCGAAGCATCTGTCCATTTCTATTATTGGAACAAATTCCTATCGGTCAAGTGGACCAGCCAGCCCAGACATCGGTATCTCGTGCATGATTTAAAATAATAAATAAATAGTGGTCAATATGTCTGGTGTTTCAGACGTTTGTGATTTTAAAGTCTGCCTAAGTATATCGCCAGTCACTGAAGTCGGACCTACAGTAGTGTCAGTCGACTGCTACAAGGCTAGACATTTGTCAAAGTCGCTGAGCCGGTCAAGAGATTACACAGACATTAACGATAGCACCATTCTTGGTTTAGAGAGCCATCAAGGTATTACACTCCAATTAAAACAAAGGACCCAGAATTTGCAACTCGTTACAATCAACACCTGTCAACACCTATGTACGGAGCTATGTCGGGTCGAGTGTCCTAGTCTGAAGCAAGAGGCTTTTGTGCAATACAAACTGCTTAAAATAGCATAAAATATAATGCAATAATCTATAAATGTATTGGTACAGTTATAGAATATGTCCGCCACCTAAATACAACCATTTACTATACACTAAATAACGAATATGTAATTTTCGATAATTTTAACTACTCTGACGATTACTAAAATAAAGCCAATAACTCGAGTTAATTTCTATTTTATTTTAGGAACTTTGCGTTATTTTGTGTTTTATTTCAGGAACAGTTAGGGTTTAGTTTGTTTTAGGAACATAGGGTCGAGTGATTTTCTGTTTTACTTTATATTAATTTAGGAACTTTGTCGGTTGATTGTTACAGAGGAGTGTTGATAGCCTACATGGCTACAGAGTGATTAGGGTTAGCAAGGGGGACTGGGGGGGCTGGCCCCCCCAATAAGTCTTAATGTCCATATTTTTTTATTATTTTTTTCTAAATAAATAATTTTATTTTCTTTCTTTTCCCCCCGCCCCACTTTTTTTAAGAATCCCCACCAAAAAATCCCTCTTTTTACAGAAGGATTAGTGGCGGACAGATTCTATAACCGCTCCAATGTATTTATTGTTAACTGTTCAATGTAGTGTATCCAATAATTATAAAGGATTTTAAAATTAACAAAAGGTTTTTTTAACAAGTGGGAGGAAGCAGAACAGCTACATGTACTGTTATCTCAAGAGCCAGTAGAGGTCAAATTCATCCAATCAGTGATGACGTTATTACTCTCTTTGTCTAAACATGTGCTAGCTCAGGCTGTCAAATGCTTCAACGGTGCCATCTTTTATTAATTTTCAGGATACAGTACTGAATACTCGTACTTTTTATACATATATGGGAATTAAAATTCATAACTTTTATTCCTTTTTTTATATTATTTATTCTATTATGTAAAATATATACAATTTGTGAGGGTTTTCGCTGATCATATCATACATATGTGATTAATTTTTTTAATTTTTTTCGTTTTCATGTTTATCGTTTCGCGTTTATGATTTAAGATAAAACTATACAAATATCACTATGATTTTTTTTAAAACTATTTGGCAAATATCGTTTTTAATATGTTCTTTTTTTTAAATTCCTACCCCCCCCCCCCCCCCCCCCCCCCCCGGTAGTGACGACATCAAGTGGGACCGATTGACAATTTTATTTTTCCCCACCCCTGCCTTCAAGACCAAACAAATTCAAAGACTTTACCTACCATTTTCAAAGACTTTTTATGACTTTTACACAGCAGTCAAAGACAATAGAATACAATAAAAAATAGCAAATGAATTCATTTACATTGCTGTCCATGGCAAGAATTTTTTTTTCTTTCTACATGCATCTGCAATCATGACAGGTTAAACATGTAAGATAGGTAGTATTTTAATTATCCAATAATTAAAAGTGTGTGTTTGTAATTAATTAACTGTAGTAAAACATGACCACCGTTGATAGTGATCATGCAGGCTTGGGCAGTTTTACCCCAATTTTAAGAAGTTTAAATTAAGATTAAATGTAGGTTCAAAACCATCCGGGACATCTCGGCCGATAATGATTGATGAATATGGTCGAAAGTGCTAGTTTTTCATAGAATATCACAAGTCTGGTCAACACCTAATACTGATCAACCGCCACCCCAAATCTTATATCCCAACTACTAATTAATACATTCGGATGAAAACAAAAACAAAACAAAACAAACAAAAAACACTATGATCAAGATAACAATAAATATGAGATTACAAGAATGATCTGATTAGAATTCAAGATAATAAAATGATCATATTTTGATGTATTTAAATGCTCACAAACTACAGGCCTGTTGGCTATTTCATCCAATGCGATGGGATCATCATAGGTACAGTTTAGTGTAGCATTGTAGTTGAATTCTGCTGAACTATCGAGTGTGCAGTCAACCTTCGGAGATTCTCCAATAGTTTTTTCCCCAAACTCCACTCTAATGGTTGTATTTACGACATCACCTTTCTGTCCTTTCTGAAATATACAAAATTAAAAAAATTATAATAATAATAATAAATAAATAAATAAATAAATAAATAAATCTAGTGATTCAATACAATATACTACTGGTGAAGTGGTAAAAATTTTTTAAATGATCACTATTCCTGATAAAAATATCAATTTAAAGAAATATATTTTAATTATATCAGTTATCATTTTTTACATTGGAGAATCAAAGATACCCCTTCGGGAATGTTTATGGCAATCAGCCACATGTCATTGGGGCCCCATTAAATGGATTTTCTGGATTTGTCACTGATATTACTATATGTGCTAATTATATATACATGTGTTATGTAGACTATGTACCCAATTAATTATGGCTGATTTTAATATCACAAGTCTTTATTCCCAAAACGTACATATATTATTATTAACATTACATCTAAAGTCAACAAGATAAAGCTTTGTTAACACTTGGGTTATTGCACAATCATTACAATTTTGATAGAAAGCAATTCATACTCACTAGACCTCTTACTCTATGTATGGCAATAGTAATTGCCTCTGGAGGTCGAACAGATGGTGCCTCTACGTCTGCCATAAAGGATCTGCAAATGAACAATGATTATTGTTTCGTCTGTAAAAAACAATATGCATAAATAACAACTTGATTAAGCACTCTCCTACTTTGAAACACAACACACACTATGCATCAATACATGAATCTATTGTCCATCCAATACTTCTACAAAAAAATGTTTTTTTATTAAATAATTTCAGTCTGGTTTGACGTAAGAAGAAAAGTAAAAGTGTTTTGAAAATAACAAAATTATACTATTCTTGTGTGAAATTTAAAAAATCAATTGACTCAGAAATAAATAACTTGTAGTAAATTCCATACTATGAAAAAAAGCCTTTCTAAAAGGCATTCCCCGTGGGACGGACTATAGATGGTTGCACAGTCATGAAAAAATGCATGTATTACATTAAAGAATTTAAGATACATACACTGACAGGGCTACAAAAAGTAATCAGTCATTCCGCAAATGAGAGTACAAATTTTAACAGACAAGTTAAAAAAATGGTGCGAAAAGTGACTGTTGTCAACATTCAATTCTGACTTGATTGACATTTTGCGGTAGCACTTTCCTTTGACACTGTCACGTATAAAGAACATTATTAATACTTAATTAAGTTAATAGAGTTGTGGTTAGGGACAGTGACAGTGCTAAAGGAAAAGTGACAATTGAATCAACTACGACAAAAGGTTAATAGCGTAATCTTGATAGCCTAGATACAAAAGTTAGAATTCCTGTGCATGATCGACGGAAATATTGAATTAAATATGTTAATAATGAAAGTGTTGTCGATTTATACATCAGATAAAAGCCTACCTGAAATAAAATTATAGAAAGAGTATCAAAGTACACAGATCCAAAAAATAAAAATGCAAAACACAATCTCTAAAGAGTTCCGTCTCCAAGCAACAAGTAACGGATGCAAGTCACAAGTGATAACTTCCTGTTTGGTAGTTATCTCCCTTGAATCTAAAAGTAAAGCTCGACAAAACTCTAATCCGCGGATAACGAAGTGAAAATGAAAGCAATTGTTCAAAGGGTTATGCATGCAAGTGTAACAGGTTAGATGGCTGTTTGACGAAATGGTCGATTTGAATTTAAGTTTAATAATAGCTAGTCCATGTTGTTGCTTTGTTGGGATTTGGACGGAGGAGATGTGTGTGCCACTGTCACTGTCACTCAGTGTCAGACTCGGTGTTTGGAAATTGGGCTGTCATTATCAAAGGCTCTAAACTTTAGACTAAACTAACCCTAACCCTATCCCTAACGACTGGAAGAGGGGTACTGGTTGAACTTATGCCATGTGCCCAGTGCACCGTGCACTATAAAAGTACTCTGGCTCTGTGGTTTAGTGTTAAGCCACTGGACTTGAGGCTTGTAGATAACATTGACATCCCAAACTGCGTTCACCTAACGACAAAAACACGAATACGATATTTACAGAAATATTATTCTACATTTTTCAGCTATGATACGTCAAACAAAATAAGTGCAATCAATTAACGTAAAAAATCAACAATTTGGATGTAAAACATATCTATTCTAGTAAACAAAAGTAAAACACCCTCTGATAAACAGAAAAGAGTGTGACGTTTCTAACAGTGTTCAGGTGCATGCGTTTGCAAAGACCATCATAACGGGCACATGCGATTCATCATTTTCCCTTTTTAAGGCCTATACATGAACAAAATATATGTTTCTTAACTATGCACAGTTGACGAACACTTAGTTTAATATTTTTTCAAAAGGAAAAATTCAATTTGTCAAGCGTTCTGGTCCGGTCCGCATTTTATCAACACACATCGCTAACATTTGATGTCATTACTGATAGGCATTACGTTTATACCAGTGAATAGTTTGTAAAATATCTTCTTCTTTTTTTAATGAATTGATCCATAATAAACACAATTTATACACTTAAAATAATTACAATTGTTATGAATGGATTATGAATGCTATTCACTACAGTAGGTGCCAAAAACGTAGCATAACTTTTGCAATTTATCGAATATAATAATTGAAAACAAATTCTAACAATGGGTCTTAAAAATTGTGAAAATTATATGCTTGGCTTTGTTGATCTGGCACGTGAGAGGTCATGTGACATGCACCGAATGTTAGTTCATCTTTCTCCATTTTAAGTCCATTTCTATGAGTCATGTGGACCCGATATATCGGTAATTTTAAGGAATGAACACAAATGACTTAGTAAAATTAATGGTTTTAGGGGTTTGTAAAGTTTTGTATTTAGATACTTACTTTTCTGAACTTTATTGTTTATGAAAATGTTCCTGAACTGTGAAGAAAAACCTCATGAATGAATGAAAAAAAAATTCAATAGCAATTTTGTATTGGGATTTTTCCAGCATTCTCAAAACAGAAACGTCGTTTACCCAGTTTATGGTTAATTGTAAGGAGATGCAAAGTGATGTCATTGAATACCTACGTCATTCAAATTCAAAATTAGCTATATTATTACAATGCTTCGCTGCAATTTACTATAAAAACTGGTCTACTAACCTTGACCCCTGTCAAATTTCTATAACAAGCAGACAACGCTGTTTACAGGTCGGTATTTTTTTATTTTTCATAATTCTGGACAAAATATTAATTTTAATTTTTAAAAGATGAAAGAAATAAAAAGTACCTTTTATCAAATATATCATATCAAAAAATTACTTTTGGATACGGTTTATTTATTGTGTTCGAAGCGAAAACAAGGGTCCAAAAAGTGACTGTCGTCGACTTTAGTCCGAGTACTCTGCCATTCGATAGCAAGATGGACATGTGGACGGTTATGATCACTCTCTGGCGTCGGAGATAACTAAATTGCTGCCTTCCACATTATAGGCAAAGAGTCTCACTCTATTATGTAACAATAATCCAATGTTTGACACTAAATCATTTTCGAGTTTGTTGATAACAAATATTTCACATAGTAACCACTAATACATGCACAACAGGAAGAAACCTGACAGCACCCCCTTTCAATAATGTCCCAGTAAAATATGTATGTGCTGACAGGTTTCTTCCTGTAATGTGTGTATCAGTGGTTACTATGTGAAATATTTGTTATCGATGAATTGAAAAATTAATTATCAATGTAAAGGTATTTAATGTCAAATATTGGATTTTTGTTGTATTAGAGCAGTTACTAATATTATCTGAAATATTTTTAACAGTGAACTTAAAAATTATTAATGTAAAGGTATTTAGTGGCAGAGAATGATCATAACCGTCCAAATGTCCGTCTAGCTCTAGAACGGCAGAGTATACTAGGGCTAACTAACCACTAACACTGTCCTAGACAGACTGACCTGATGGTTGAGATGTGCTCAGGGTGCTCAGCGTGCTTGCAACTTAATTGGATATAAGCATGTAAATAAGTATAAACAAACAAATGTTACAAGTGACAGAACAGAACAGAACTTTATTTACTCTCAGGCCGTAAACCACGGCATATGAGGTACATAATACAATTATACATATATTTTGACAAGATGGCAAACGTATAAGTATTTCACATAAATAAATAAATAAATAAATAAACAAATATATATATTTATATATACATAAATACATACATACATAAAATACATTTTCTTGCTGTTGAAGATATTATAAAATTTATATGTATTAGGTTTTGATTGACAGTATTGTGGTAAGTAAATAATTCTGGGTTCTTTAAAAAATGGACATTTAAGTATATAATGGAACTCGTTTCCGATGTCGTTACTGTTGCAGAGGGGACATATTCTATCTTGTAGTGGTATTCGTGTCCATCTACCTGTTTCAGTGGGGAGATTATGGTTTGAAAGTCTAAAACGTAATAATGGACACCAATGTTTTTTCTCAAGTGATGTTAAATATGTCTCACACAGGGTTGAAAATTAGCAGTTGCTCAGTCACCCTTGGCAACCTTTGTTGGCTAAGGCAGGGCCGTAGCTAGGATTTTTTGTTTGTGGGGGGCAACTGAGTAGTTAAAGGGACATTCCTAAGTTTGCCGCAATTTTTAAGACTATCATCGACTTTTTAATGATTGTAATTACATATCAAATATATTTTTCTGCATAAATATTAGTGGCTTTATATTAAACGTGTTTCTGATCGTTCTAATATTTGTACTAGGTTAAATTTCATTTTATTTCCCAAAATATAGTTTTTTCGTACGTACGAAATTATTTGAAGACAAAATCCAGTTTGGGCTTCTTAGAAATATTAAGATGACCAGAAACACATTAAATATACAGACACTGATATTCTAAACAAGAAAATATATTTAATATGTAAGCGTAATCGTAAAAATATTTTATTAGTCAGAAACATCTTACAATGGAGCAAACTCCGGAATGTTCCTTTAATAGTCTAAAATTCCTTTTCTTTAAGTTTCTATAATGCTTTCCAAATTTTTTGGGTGTGTGTGCAACTGCACCTCTTGCCCCCATGCTAGCTCCGGCCCTGTAAGGGCGACTAAGAATGTTACATACATGTAGGTATAGTCCGTTGGGTGACCATCTGGTGAGTATATAGTACCAGTTGAAAAAGAAAGACATTGAAACGGTTTTGAATATGACAAACACACTGCATTTGTGTTGGCGCAAACTACGGATCTGCCATCAGAAGACAGAACATGCTCTATATTTTGACAGTGCCATTAGTGATTTCCCTAGAAATTTGGCAAGGCATGGTAGACCAAACACTTTTGGGGCATTTTCACCATTTTCGGGGCAATTGTTTTTCATTAAAAATTCACAAAAATTAATTGAAATAAACATTAATGTAATTTATGTGCTTGCTTTAATAAATGAATGGCAAAAGATATAAAAGGCATATTTTATTAATTAATAATACCTTTTTGGGTGTTTTATAAAGGCAATTTTAGAATTAATTACTGAAAAAGGCTTGTTTAATCTCAGGCAGCATGGTGCTGATTAAGGCAAGATGGTACTAGACTATTGAGGCATGGTGCTGCATCATGCTAGCTAGGGAAAACACTAGCCATACTCGGCTTTTAGTGTGGCTTTGGGCCGGGTCTTTCTAAAAATAGAGCTCAAAACATATTGAAGACACTGAATGCATTTTTAAAATCTGAAAGTTGTAGGCTTATTGGAATGGACTGGATACGTCATAATTATCTAGTAGAGCTACTATTTCACAATTTTTATTCAACATATTGGTGAAAAGGAATCATATTTAATTAGCTTACATTATTCTGGGATAAAATCAAAATCTATCTTGTAGTTTTAACTCACACTAACTTGAACTCATGCACGCATATAAAAATAATAATGACATTTTTCATTACTACAAGCTTATTCCAAAGGTCAGTTAAATGACTGTCATTGTTGGTATTCTGTTACATTTAATCGATTTCCATGAAATAAGAACAGACCAGATCTAAAGTGACACCAAGATTTACATGATGACATAACCATCCAAATATTACTGTAATAAACAATAAGTATGTTTTTTTTATGTTTTGTAATATAATAACTAAGTACATCATATATTTTGGTAAAATGTTGTTGTTGTTTTTTCACAGATTTATTTTTCTTTCGATATTTATTTTATTAGTAGCCTACTACTGTAGCATTTACAATATCTAAATTAAATGCACACATGTGCATGCTTTGTCTATAGGACAGCCACTCCTGAGGAAATCCTTTACTGAAGATTTTACCATCTCTGTTATCACCACAAAGTTTATTTCATCCCTGTGCTATAGCCAGTGCTTCACAACTGGTGTAACAAAGGCCATGGTATGTACTATCTTGTCTGTGGGATGGTGCATATAAAAGATCCCTTGCTGCTAATAGAAAAGAGTAGCCCATGAAGTGGCGACAGCAGTTTTCCTTTTTCAATATCTGTGTGGTTCTTAACCATATGTCTGACTCCATATAACCATAAATAAAATGTGTTGAGTACGTCGTTAAATAAAACATTTCCTTCCTTCCCTGTTGTATCCCTGTATAAGGAATGCAACCCCAGACTATATTTTTTTTTTACTTCAGAGATAATGCAAGTCAAGTTGCATACCTTGGCTATTCTAGCATTTTGTTTTGACCCCTGTATTAAAAATGAGATTTAATCTATATAATTCAATGGTAATTTGTAAAGAAACATTTATTTATACTGGATTTCTTTTTTCAATTTTTTTTATTCGAGTTGGTATGCATGGGTTTAAGTCTAGTTTTGATTTTGGCTGTACAGTTAAATTGGAGGTCTAGTTGAATTTGAGAAGGGCCAGTACTGAGTAAGATTTTTCATCAACTGGCCCTGCTGGCGACCATGGTTTTCATGTTAATTTTCAAACCCTAGTGACATATTTTGTTATTTTTACATTTATTTTTGATAAATAAATTCAAATTAATTGATCTCATGTATAGGCCTATTTATAGTAGCATATAGTTCATCAAAATAAACAGGTCTAATTTGATGACCTAATAGTAGCAATGCCAACATAGGAGCAGAATTTGACTCAGTTGGTAGACAATCTAATTAAAATTAGCTCCACTATTACATGTGGATCTAACACCAGCCAGTTGGAGGTCATGTCCACCAATCAAAACCTTACTTGCAGAATCCTGCCAGTGATTTAAAAATAATTTGAAAACATTCCGAATTATCCTGAGGGTATACGACATGTTTCGTGTGAATTACGAATGCCTTATTTAGACCAGTAGAACTAATTTTAATCGGATTGCTAACAACACTGCGTAGTCCCCAATGTCCAGGTAACATTTCATCTGTAAATAATAATTTAAATATTGACCAATCACACTTCGCCTTTTATAACGTTATTTGGGAGCATGCAAATTCTAAAAATATCGGGCGAGTCTATTTTAGTGGCCGCAGTACAGCGAACCATACCAATACGTACGGGGTGGGTTATCAGTTTTCAATTTTACATTAAAACTTATTTATTTATTTATAAAAAAAAAAACCCAAACTAAATCAGTCTTCAGTTTTACATTACAAATTATTTATTTTATAAAATAAAACATGTTTTAAGGCATTCGTAATTCACACGAAACATGTCATATACCCTCAGGATAATTTAGAATGTTTTCAAATTATTTTTAAATCACTGGCAGGATTCTGCAAGTAAGGTTTTGATTGGTGGACATGACCTCCAATTGGCTGGTGTTAGATCCGCATGAAATAGTGGCGCTAATTTTAATTAGATTGGTTGGTAGAGTGCCTGATTGGGTTTTTTCGTGTCCCAATCAGTGCCTCATGGCTGGTATATCAAAAGCCATGTTATGTGCATCGTGGTTAAGCCATCGGACTTCAGGCTGGTAGGTACATGGTTCGCAGCCCTGTACCAACTCCCACCCAGCTAGAGCAAGTTTTAATGACTCAGTGGGTAGGTGTAAGACCACTACACCCTCTTCTCTCACTAACCACAAACAACTAACCCACTATCCTGGACAGACAGCCCAGATAGCTAAGGCATGTGCCCAGGACAGCGTGCTTGAATCTTAATTGGATACAAGCCTGAAAATAAATGAAATGAATGAATGTAAAAGTTCATAGTAAATTTTGGCTAATATAGGTCACTTCTTTAACACTGTAAATATTTTTTATACATGCAGTTGGAGATGAAGTAGTCGGTTCTGTGGGACGTGGACTGTGTATTCTTCTTGGTATTTCTCGACATGACACAGCTAAAGACATGGATTACATGTATGTATACATCAGTGATGGTCCAGTGATCAATTCTAATTGAAAAATTATTTGTTTCGCTCTTCCGCTGTGATGATCAATATTTAAAAGCCATAATATATTGTGGGTGGAAATGTTATCAGTAATTGTCCCTTTAATTTAGATGATGGAACTGATGGGGTTGGTGTTTGTATGTGTACATAAAGAAAAACGATATTAAATGTATTTAATAAATACATGTAGTTATTAAAATAAAATTAGCTATTTGTAAGATCTTGATCCTGGTGAATACTGCAATAGGTGCTATATAAATTATCTACTTAGGGTTATTACAATTTAAATGGAATATGCTAGTGCCAGAGGTATAGTTTAAGTTATAATATTGCAAAATGCTAATTCATAATCATAGTATACATTCATGTATGTTGAAGTAAAATTGCTGTTACACATTTACTGCTGAGGTGGTCATGTTGGATATTTTTAATAACACCTTTTATACCTTGTCTTAGGGTCAGGAAGATTTTAAGACTTCGGATATTTGATGATGATCAAGGCAAGAGGTGGATGAAAAATGTGATGGAGAAAGATTATGATATACTGTGTGTTAGCCAGGTACATGTATAACAGATGTTAAACATTGTTAGTGCTGGCCTAATTTAGTCAAAATTGTTTTGCATATGCTCAGTCACTAATTATAGCTTTCGGGGGTGGGACGTATAGCCCAGTGGTAAAGCTCTCGCTTGATGCGCAGTCGATTTGGGATCGATCCCTGTTGGTGGGCCCATTGGGCACTACGATTGGTATATCAAAGGCCGTGGTATGTGCTATTATGTCTGTGGGATTGTGCATATAAAAGATCCTTTGCTAATAATGGGAAAAAAATGCTGTGGGTTTCCTCTCTATGACTGTGTCAAAATGACCATATGTTTGACATCCAATAGCCAATGATTAATAAAACAGTGCTCTAGTGGTGTCGTTAAACAAAACTTCTTCTTTTTTTAAATTATAGCTTTCAATCAACATTTCCCGTAGTTGACTGACACAACCTACATTTGGGTACCATCACACATATATGCCCCAGTTTTGATTTGCTTCAGCTATGGTTGTAACTAGTAAAATATGGCTTGTTGGTGTTACATGTCAGTTTGAATAGGATTAGATGATTCAGAAGAATAGCAAGGTGGCCTTTATTGATTTGTTGTTGCCTTCTTTTCATATTAAACAAATATTATGAAGCCTTTAATTTATCTTTGTTTTCTATAAATGTACCATATTTGATTTTGCAGTTTACACTAAATGTAACACTTAAAGGCAACAAGCCAGATTTTCATGAATCGATGGGACCAGATTTATCTCAGCAAATGTATGGTGAATTTTTGAAACAGCTAGGAGCGGCATATGATCCTGAAAAAATTAAAGGTAAGAATACACTAATTTAAAGTACAGACGTGACATTTTTGGTCATCTCTGAATTGGACCAGTAGTAATTAGGCAATAGTAGTGTAGAATGTTTTTATGTGGATAACGGCTGTGTAGACCTTTTTGTTTACACAACATTAGCATGATCAGTGATATATTATCAAACAAACAAAAATTCTGTTTTGTTTAACAACACCACTAGAGCACATTGCTTTATTAATCATTGGCTATTGGACATTTTAACATATAGTCTTAGAAAAGAAACCCACTGCTTTTTTCTATTAGTAGTAAGGGATTTTTTACATGCACCATCCCACAGACAGGATAACAGAAACCCCATGGCCTTTGATATACCAGTCATGGTGCACTGGTTAGAATGAAAAGTATCCCAATGGTCCCACCGACAGAGATTGACCCTAAACCGACTGCGCATCAAGCAAGTGCTTTACCACTGGGCTATGTCCCGCCTTATATTATCACAAAACTAGTCTGGTACAACAAGACTAATGTATTTCAAACAAATACACCACAAGTATTTTTTAGTTCATGCAAGTATGAACCGAATAACTGATTATTATGTAAACTGTCAATCCTGTGTAAAATTACCGCTATGTGGAAAGGAATTTTGGTAAATTATATGAAGTCCTATAAAATATGTGTTTGTTTTGTTATATATCAGGGAACATTTTGTTCAGTATTGTATTGCAATTAGTTATGCAAGTTTCAGAGATTGCTACACAGTTTTAATATATTAAACAGTAGTTACTAATCAATTTAAAAACAAAACAATGTTCCCTGTGTATTGTTGTATGTTGAAAGAGTTTGTTTCTTGCCTGTTGAATAATGTTTTTTCACAATTCTGGAAAACTGTTAAATAATTTGTAAATAAAGCTGATTGACTTAAAATTTATTAGATCATTTTGACTGATCCTATTATTGGTTATTTCAGATGGTAAATTTGGAGCTTACATGCAAGTACTTATTGAAAATGATGGACCAGTTACTATTCCTCTAGATAGTGCACCCCTTCATGTAGCTTCAGTAAGTAAACAATACTACTTGAGTGACTATTACATTCCATTTATTTTACAAGTTGTCTTATCCATAGGTGTACAGGCTCACATTTTTGTAGGGGGGAGGGGGCAGACTGGCTTTTGTCCGAATTAAAACGAAAATGCCCTAATCTGGATAACAATGTTTATTCTTATTAGAATTACTATTAAATAGCTATATAGGGTTGCAAACGAATTACTACGCATTTGTACAGGCATTACAGCTAATGTTTATAGTAGAATAATGGAAATGCATGGTAGAAAGGTCTCAGGTTAGGACATTTTGTCCAAATATCTGTATAATTTTTGCCCGAATTTGAGGTTTTGCTCAGCACTAGAGGAGCAGTTGCAGCCCCTACGTCCCCCCCTCCCCCTTTCTCGTACGTTTATGGTCTTATTTAACAATGGAAAGCGAGTTGGATACATTTGAAACAAAGAGTTGTAAAATAAATGATAACAGTATCTAACGGACATGAATGTAGTATTCTATTTCTCAAATATCCTTAAAAATCAAGGCTTATAACATCATCTAGGAACATTCAGTCATATCTCATTAAATCAATAATACACTCCTCTGAGACTAGTTCAAGGAAAGTAATTTTTAGCTCCCAATAGCACATGAATTTAATTGGTATCAACATGGTATTATATTAAATGGCTCCCATAATTTAAGTTAGGGTAGCAATTAATAATTTCCCTGAATGTTTTCATGTGGTGGTTCGAATTTGGGGGGGGGGGGGGGGGGGGGGAGTTAATAAAAAACATTTAATGTTACATTTGCATTTGTTCATACTGCTTGAATGTTCATTCTTGAATGTTTCAGGGGAGTTGCAGTAAATCTCAGAAAAAGAGCACAGATGAAGAATTGGCATCAAATGAAGATTGTTCAAATGCACAGTGTGATACTAAAACTGATTCCAGTTGACAAATTCCTGGCAGTGTAAAGACATTTGCAGAACAGAAGGGATATTTCTCTTAATATTTTATAATTAACTTCATGTAGGTAATGCTGTGGCCAATCTTCGCCATCAGCTGAAGGTAACTCTCCTGAAGTAGTGCTAGGTGGAAAATCACATGAAGTTTCAAATATAATATATTAATTTGTTTTATTACATTTTATGTAGGTAATGCTGTAGCTAGTCTTCGCCATCAGCTGAAGATAACTCTCCTGAAATAGTGCTAGTGAGCAATCACATGAAGTTTCAAATGTGATATATTAATTTGTTTTATTGCATTTTCACTGTTCTTAAAGCTTCACAGCTGAATGTTAAGGGGAGAAGGAATAGTCACTTGCTTTTCCTGATGAAGACTGGTGGCTACATGGCATTGTAGGTTGTCCATTCCATCCACATTTCTGTATATTCATACAGTGTCATGTAATTCTGAATCAGATTGATTTTTACCTTTTAATCAAGTAGTGTAGAGGATGGATGGGCAAGGCCTATAGCAGGCGCGGCAGGAGCAATTTGAGATTGGTTTGGCCTAAAATCTGAGCATGAAGCTGAACAGGGGTGAATGTGACTGAAATAAAGAGTGCAAAGCCCCCAAGCTTCTAGGGTAGTCCAAGGACATATTCTCCTAAAACGTTTTGAAAATTTGGTGTTCGGAAGTGCAATTGTCTGCATATTACAAATAAAATTCATCATACTAATAATACCTTTTTATTCATAATTATTGGGGGAGGGGGCCTAAAGCCCCTATATCACCCATACCCTGCTCCACCAAGTCTGGGACGGAGTGAGATCTCTAGTGGGGTTCTGGAAAATTTACAAATCTAGAAGGTCAGACATGTTTTCATGGCAATTTAATGTTGTTTTACTACTACAGGTATTATTTTCGGAACATGTGTGATAAAATTTTTATTAATTATATAATTATTATATTGGCTAATTAAAAATTATTTTTTTAAAAAGGCTAGTAAAATGTGCAAGTGGCTAAACCATCTTCAGATGTGAACAAATGGTTACATAATCTATCCGACAGCTCAAACATAATAATAATACCAAATATTCAATTAGCGTAATAGCGATTTCGCGACCGGTAATGAGAAAATCCAGAATACAGCGTAGGCGTTATGATGTTTCTTTATTTTAATAATCACTGTTATTAATTTTAACTGCATGCATTCAACATGTATTACAGCAATGTGAGGGTAATTCAATGTCTGGAAGATCTGTAACTTGTTATTTTAACTTTGTAAAGTCTTTTAACCAAAGTAATAAAAACAAACCGACAATGCATGTCAATTTGAATACACATGCCAGTTCAGGGCCGAATGACATGTAGGCTATCCCAAGAGCTGAGTTCAGCCAGATCGCGAATGTTTGGAAGAACGTTCTTTGGCTGAAACGAGGATGGTCTCGACGCGAATATATGTCACGCTTCAGATTCAGCTGACACCCACATGTCAAGAGGCTTCGTTGCGGACATGAACAATACGATTACACAGAAGTAAATCTTGATGTAAATTTGTAGAAAAGCAATAGTTGTTTGCATCAATGAATACCTAACGGCATTTTCATTTATTTCCTTTGTCTTTGTTAATTTTGTACCTATGGTCGAGAGATCGCGATCCCGGGAAATGAACATGCAGTATTTATACAAATTGCAGTTAAACGTACACTGAATTAGTTTACAATAATCATATTTGTTAGATAATGTTAGATATATATTTGTAAGACTGTGAGGTGACATTTTAATAAGTTAGCAGGATTTTAAAAAGACCGTAAATTTTAATTTTATTAACGGGTTGTTATTTTTTTGGTTGTTTTTTTTATAAATGGAATATACTGTGAAGTCGTCATTCTTAGCCCTAGGTATTTTACAAGCAGACATCACAACAAGCATTTAACACGATGCTGAAATCAACAGCAACAACATGGCACAAATTATGAAATTGTTGGGGGTGGGGAATTGATGGGTTACTTTAAAAAAAAGTTTTTAAAAAAGAGCATGATTAGCTGGATTGACAGCAAACACTTAACTGTTTTCAACCCACTACCCCACTTATTTTGGCTTGATTGTGTTATACTGATGCGAAAAATGTAATCGCCTTAAAAAAATCCTGGGGAAAGGCCTGAATATATGCATATAATTTAATGGGAAGTTCAATGCAAGTCAAGAAACAACTATCCATTTAATATTAGATGCATTCATCTTAGTGGGTGGAGTTCGTATCCACCCCAGCCAATGACATATCTACAGAAAGAAAGTACATAGCGTCTATGTCAAGCACTGAAATTGCACCCCTGTCCACACATCTGACACCCATCTTTTAGATAACGACTGACTTTAACAGAAACTGCTCAGTGGCACTCCCCACCCCACCCCCCACCCCTTCTTGTGGCGCCCAGGGCAAGTGCCATACCTGCCATACCCTAGGTATGCCACTGACCCCAGCAATGAGTATGAGCCAACCTCCATCAACTGTGCATCATTTAAAAATTGTTTTACATAAGAATAAATATCCAAACCAGTTGTTCCCCTTTGAAAATAAATGTTTACAACTCGTATGATGATAAAGATGCAGACTGATTTTATTTGTGTCATTTGTCTATATAATGGCTGGGACATTAGGTCTGTTATTATATACATTTATGGGCTATTTTCACAAAATAGGCCAAATAATGGTAAAGAATTTTTAAAATATAAAATGTTCTTTTTCATGTCTTTAATAGTAAAATCTAAAACAGATATGTTCAGTGGTGCATAATTTCAAATAGCAAAACTAGAGATGTATATTTGTTTTTAAATGTACATTAAAATATTTCCATGCTTCTGTTTTTACCCTTAATCGTAAGGCATAATAGTAAACAATTGTCTTTACCATTATGTCTTTACTGTTAATTTATTAATAGCAAAGAAAATTAATAATGGTAAATACTTTTATAAATGTATATTGATATCTATCATTGTTATTATTACAGGCATATATGTAAGATATAATGCTAGACTGGATGATTGTGAAAAAGTGTCAAATCTATCTTTTCCATTATTCAACATGGATAACGGTAAAGACAAAAAATATAATGGTAAAGACTCATGACATGGTATTTGTGTCATATGCAAATGGCTTTTAAAAACAGATTTACTGAATTAAAAAATATATATGATGGGTTTCTCATGCTTTCAAAGATACTTTATTAAACTAAAGGTAAAGACAGACAATAAGTGTGAGATTGAAAAACGGTTTTTTTAACAATTAAAAATAACTTACATATAAAGATACCCAGCTTGTATTCATGTACTTAACATGTTGATCTAAGATTGACAGTGCCATCTGCTTAAAGTTGTATGCAGTGTAATTTTATTTTAATATTTTAAATTGAAATTTAAGAAACTTGTGTATTTGTCAGTGGTTTACTTACATTTAGCAGTTTAAAGGCAAACAGTATTTTAGAGAATTTTGTGATTCCATAACGATAACATTTTCTTTTGTACCTGATATATATATTTTTAACCACAAGCTTTTCTAATACATCTACATGGCCAAATATCATATACAGAGCATCAAGTGATGATACTTTTTATGTACATCCCTGTTTATTTACATTATATGCTGTTTTGTGGAAAATATTGGAGCTGCATTTTCTACCATTATTTTCCCCTTTTTGTGAAAATAGCCCTTATATGATTACTTACAAACACAATTATGTTAGCTAAATTATATTTTTACCAAAACTACACATTACTGAGTAACAGTTTTTGTCAGTGGGTTCTTTCAGAATAGTGGCCTTTGGAATAACAGATCATATTATGGAACCTTTTTATTATTATTATTTAGCAAAAATAGTGGTCTGGCTAGAGTCTGACCGTCTAGAGTGACTCTGGCAGCCCTGTATAGGGTTCTTTTCAGAATCATCCAACTGGCTCTTGGGATTAGAAAAAAAAATCATGGGTTTATTTCCATTAAGATCTGAAAAACAGGCAAGCCACTGTTAATTATGTCAAGGTTTTTTGTGTTAAAATCCACCATAAAATAATGTTTTATATGAAGTATGCCTTTCTGTGTGTTCATATTATAGACTGAAGTTAAAATTCAGTTTTAGTAGTTGTTGCTTCTTTGTTTCCTTACAATCGTGAACGTTAAATTATTTTTATGTAGGTTATGACCTGTTGTATGTCAAATACATGTACATGTATGTCTGTCTTTGGTGTATCATCAGTAAAACATTGACAGGAACCAGATTGAATCTTGCTGTAAGTGTATTAAGCGTGAACATCAACGCAATTTGAAGTGCATGTTATATTAACGCGATATCATAAGCGTACGAGCCGGGGTGGGGGGGGGGGGGGGGGGGGGGGGGTCAACTGCCCAACTAGTGCGGGAGATAAAATTTGGGCAAAATTGAAACAGACATTCGGGCAAAATGTGCTAATCTGAGATCGTTTTATCATGTGTTTACAAAATATTAGTTGTAATTCATGTAAAAATGCGCAGTGATTCGTTTGCAACCCTATAGGCCTATATAGCTGTTTGGTAGTGATGTTAATATGAATAAATGTTATCATCCAGATTCGGGCATTTTCGTTTATTCGGGCAAAAGCCAGCCTACCCCCCCCCCCCCCCCCCCCCGCGCGCCTACAATTTGGGAGCCTATACGCCTATACTTAACATTAAACACCATAGGCGTACAGGCTCCCATTTTTTATGGGGGGGGGGGGGGGGGGGGTCAAGACGATTTTTGCCCGAATTAAACGAAAGTGCCCGAATCTAGATTACAACGTTTATTCATATTGGCATTACTGCCAAACAGCAATATAGGGTTGTAAACGAATCGCCACGCATTTTTACATGCGTTACAACTAATATTTTTGGTAGAATAATGAAAATTATATGGTGAAAAGAGTTTAGGCCATCTCAATTTGCCGGAATTGCTCTATTTTTTTTGCCAGGACTGACCCCCAAACCTCCCCCCCCCCCCCCCCCCCCCACCACCCTCGTGCGCTTATGCTTAACACGACATTCAAGATGGTGGAGTGTAGAACATTTTAAAGGGATGTCATTAATAGGCGGCTGACCGACATTTCTGGTTTTTTCTTTTTTTTAATAAATGTTCACCTGGTGTATATTGTAATTAAAATAAACGCTTCCTGACTGAATAGTATTTGTTTATAATTTGTGCATGTTGATAACCTTGTGATAAGTGTCTGGAAGCTTTAAGTGATCTTTGATGTTATTATTTAAGATAATAGTAAGGTCTTACTACACAGATGTCATCTGGCATTGAAGATTGCCAATAGAACGGGTTCTTGTTGGCAATAGTATCATACACCATTGCAAACGTACCATAAGGATTTATTTTCATACCAAAATGTCCGTCTCATTGTTCTGCTATATAGACACAAAGATTGACTTCTTGTGACACTTACTTTAGGAGATATGATCATTTGACGAAATGCCCTAAAAGTGTTTATTTTAGGGGGTAGGGATACAATGGGCCCCATGGATATCATCCAGCAACACGAGGTATTAAATTGAAAACTGTATTGCTTGAGCACTTAATGAAGGAACATTTGGCCAATTTGTGGAACTTTGCTTACAGTATTGGCTGACTGAGAAGCCATTAGACTTTGAGCTACTTTCAAATCGAAAGCAATTTCCGAGTAAAAATATGTAAAATAAGGTCATTTTGTACCCCAAACCTAGGTTTATTTCAATGAATAATGCTAAAATATAGTTAGTAACACAAAAACAATTGGAATAAATCAAAATGAATCATCTATGTGTGTCAAATAATTATTGCATGAAACTCTAATATTGTCATTTTAGCCTTTTGGTGGCCAACCAAAAATCATAAATGTGCTCTGCTGAGAAAACATACTTAACCTGGAAGTGTTACCCAAACGTTTTCTGAAGGCCTTGGCATACAGAACAAGAAAATGTAAGTTAACTGGCTGTAGTACCGATCCGAACAGATAGTTTAAGCACCTTTCACACCATCCGTCTCCTCCGCTATACACCCATGTCCCAAAACGTCCATGCACAATATTGCACAATTACAGGGCAAAATCCAGCCAGAATGCTTAAAACTGAAACATACAAATTGTTTTAATCATTCCCCAATTACTAGAAATGAATATGTGAACCACAACATGTCACAATTAGGAACCATATAGTGCACCGTGATAAATGAACTTTCACCCGGAAGTCAACTGTGTAGTGAGACCTAAACCAATGTAACTGCGCAAATCTTACTAAAGCTGGAATTCCCACCGAAACGTTATCGACACAACACAAATCGCGCCAACGAAACACTTACTTTCTGAATCCATCGACTCGAAACGACCCTGGCCTGACACCGATACCAGCGCCGATACCGTAGCGATTTTTGTCCGTGTCAGCTGTTTCGTCCGCGAAATGAGTGGCCTTGACTTTGTAAACAAGTTTGTTTTCTTTAACGACACCACTAGAACACATTGATTTATTAATCATTGGCCATTGGATGTGAAACATTTGGTAATTTTGACATAGTTTTAGAGGAAACCTGCAACATATTTCCATTAGTAGCAAGGGATCTTTTATATGCACCATCTCACAGACAGGATAGCACGTACCCACCGACGGGATCGATCCCAGACGGATCATTCATCAAACAACCTAGCCCTAGTAGGCCTACTCTGACTGTAAGAGGAGGGTTAGACGGACATTTGGCCCTACCGTCCAAATTTCCGTCTAGCCCTCTTACAGTCGGAGTACTCTGGCTACAAGCGACCGCTTTAACACTGGGCCACGTCTCGCTCTGTTTTTGAAAAGATACCTGCTGCACAGAATACAGTCGTAGTAGAAAACCTATTTCTTCTTTGTTTTGCTTTTTCCGACAGCTAATCAGCAACAATGACCGCTGCTGAATAGCTATAAGTTTTGAGTGTGTAACTTAGGTTAGGCTTGGCCAAATTACACAAGGGAAACGTATCGTTTGCAATCATTTCTAAAAGCTGTAGAATTGTATCTTCTTGCATGTCCTATTTCTGCAAGATTGGAATAAATGTCCGGGTTTAGTAGAAACTGGGTTGGGTTTTTTTTAAATCGCTTTTTAAAATCATAGTTTGAATCGTAGATATTATTAATTACATGAATCATAGATATCATTACTAACTACATGATTTGAAGTGCATTTTGGCAGTTGTGAATCACTGTCAGATGGGTCATGTATACAGAATACCAGGAATAATATGATAATATGGAACAGTGTTTTAAACATAAATGTCATCTACTCTCATCACTGGACGGAGCATTATCTTACGATTTCGAGCTGCCATCATCGGTATCAAACTGGGATCATTTATCTTGTATGTCATGGTCAGTTCTAGGCAGGTGCTTCATAAGTATAAATCGCATCTTTCTGAATTCTCCCTTTGTCAGGTAATAGCATGATGTAGGCCTACCAGAGGCGGATCTAGGGGGCAGTGGCCCGCCCTCCCCCCTAAATTTTGCAATAGTTATAATTTTATTATGTATTAATTTTCATTTTTCTACGATCCCCCTCCAAACCTCCCCCAAAGTTCCCTTGGCATTCCACCTCATGTCACTGCCCCTCCCTAAATGGATTTTCTGGACCCGCCACTGCCTACCGACTTTCCCCAGGTGTTTCTTTTCTTATTTTGGGACAGTAGTCAGAATGTTGAATAATGACTTTTCTGTATCATAACATGGAAAGCTGGCAGGCATTCACTAGGTGTTCCGCCAATGCCTTCACATTGTGGTAGATTATCCCTCTTTTCAATATTGATGATCGTTGCATTTGATAGCAATAAGAAGCATGAGTACCAGTATGTAAACAGTGTAATCAGTTATGAGACATGTGCCTGCATGACCCAAACGAAGCATAGACAATATGCAGTGCAAGCCTTGGGTCAACCTATTTGTGGAATTAACTAATGTTAGAGACATCTGAATCTGGACTGCATGTGTTTGCAAATAACTATACTGGCATAGGCGTACGGGCTACCATTTTTGTGTGTGTGTGTGTGGGGGGGGGGGGGGGGGGGAGAGGCTGTTTTTTTCCCCCGAATTAAACGAAAATGCCCGAATCTGGATAAAAATATTTATTCATATTTGCAAAACTACCAAACAGATATATAGGGTTGCAAACGAATCACTACGCATGTTTATATGTATTACAACTAATTTTGAGGGTAGAATGATGGAAATACATGGTAAAAGGGTTTCAGGTTATCACATTTTTCCTGAATATCTAATTTTTTGTCAGAATTTGAGGTTTTACTCCAGCATTAGGGGGAAGTCCTCCCCCCCCCCCCACCACCACCACCCACACACACACACACACACATGCCCTCCTGTCCCGTACGCTTATGTATACTGGGTATCTTTTGTGATATAGATGTACTGTCGATATGTAAAAGACCAGACAACAAGTAGTCACGAAGGAGTTCTGTCTTGTTTTCGGTCGGTTGTTAGTATCATTTGTAAAAAAGGTCATTCCATTCCTACAGCTTTAGCAAGATTTGACTGAAATCAAAGATTCTCTGTTCTCTACTTTTGTGTGGCCATTCTTTGGACAAGTTCAAATGTACCCTTTCTGAGCGATAACCATCACAAACGAGATGAAGAGTAGTATTTGGCAGTAACTTAAGGTACTTCACAATCATGTGTACCTAGGATTTGAAAGTTGGAGGGGAAAGATCATTGATGGGAATTATTCATACAACTCGCATAGCACCTACAATATTGTATTCTCTTTCCCTGGGTGGATCATTGTTGGTAGTTGTGAGGAAAGAAGCTGGATATTGTTTCTTAACAAAGACTTTTATGATGTCCTGCTAACACCTCGCTTATTATAAGTAGCACGTGGGTTTTTGGTGAACATATTAATTAAATTGATCACATCCAGTGTGGGTTTTTTCCCCATCAAAATCATCAAGAAATGCAACAAACAATTATCCCTTTGTCTTTGGGTTTTTGTTCTGTGAATTTGTAATATGTGATTTGCTATTTCGTAACATGATCACTGTATTTGTGGCATCTGTTTCTGAAGTAGTTACAGGTGGTTGTTGGGGCTGAGAAATAATATTCTTAGTGATTCGCACCTTTGTGCATTCGCTTTACACCAAATTCAGTAACCCGTTGCTTTTGTCCATTTCTCGAAATATTGAGTGTAGCCTAATGTTTTATGTGCACTCGTCGCTTAATAGCATAAAACAGACCACGTGTCTTCTTGGAGAATCTGTTGATTGGTACTTCCGTGATCTGATCCAGTGGTATTTTAGTGTGTTTTTCACCATGCAGGGATCCATTAAAACCTTTCGTTCAAGAGACGCTAATAAACAGCAGGCAATCTGAGATTTTGATTATTTCTCATCTGTTCATGGATATAAGGCATGTTATTGTCAAAGTTTTGGCGACTGAAAACAAAACAGCATAATAGGAACCGAAAAACTGTTTTCTGTACGTTAGAAGTCACGTGGACAATATTTAGAAAATCCACATATCAGTAACCCATTTGGCCATTCTTCCAGTGTGTGACTGTCAATTTTAATGCTTTATTGTTTACTACTTTATCAAGTGTATCTGAGGCCAGATTTGAAACGGCAATTTCTGTAGAAACATCTTACTTCCCATATTGCTGAACTACCCTAGTCTGCTGACAAGATGGCACAAAAGGTTTGTATATTATTAGGATGAGGGTTGTCGCATATAGTCTATGAAATCTATCTAAAGTTATCTTAAAGGGACACACCCTAGTTACGTTTATTTGTTAACCATTACGGCGTTGTTTTTCGCTATTAAACCCCATTTTTCACAAATAAAATTGCACTTTACTTACATTTTATTATTTAGAATACACATTTCCATTCACCTGAAGTGCTTTTTGGTAATCCTGATGTTTGTAAAACCACGAAATGCATTTTTTCACAAGACGTGTTGTCGAGAAAAAAACGTTAAGCAAGCGAGGTCCAATCTATTTTTAGAGGGGATATTTCCATTTCAATGTCACAGACGTTGGTATATCACGTGACCGTTATCATTTTGGTTCCGTTTGTTTTCTCGTGCACGGTTCGCGCAATCAACATCCGATTTGTTGTTCATTTGTGAGATGTTTCTTCACAGTTCGTGAACACTTTCAGTAACAATAAAGTTCAGACAAGTAAGTGTCTCAATACAAAACGTTACAAACCCTTAAAACCAATAATTTTGCTAAGTCTTACGATATCTGGAGAGGGGATACAACCAGGACAGAACAGTTGGAACATGTCCAGGAGAGGTGAAACGAACGCACCCCAAGTCTGTGAAATTTGTCGTGACGTAGGCATTGTTGTGCTTCGAGCGACATCTACCAGTGACATCAGAATACTAACTTTCAAAATTATTTCAAGCAATTGGGACATGGGGATTCCCATGGTATTTATCGATATAAAACCTGCTGTTTCACTCCATTTGATAAAAACGTGATCTAAGTGTGTTACAGGTTTGTAGATTAACCAAATTATAATTTACTTTCGCTGGATGGAACTAGGGCGTGCGGCTTTAAGCCTAACGCACACGGCAAACAAAACTGTTTTCTGAAAACAGAAACATGTTTCGTGTTTCAATCAACCTTCCGCAGACGTTGAAACGAGTCAACGCACACGGCAAAAAAAAACGTGCGAAACATGACCAGTAGCACCCCCTAAACAACTTGATGTCATATGATCACAAAATGGCAGCGTCTAACAAAAAGATGATAGCTTTTTGGGTAATGCTCTGATAATGAGAATTCGTCGACGGGGACGCCGACAACGAAATATTTGGGTCCTTTCGTGGATACAACGGCATGTGAGACCAGGCGTTTTTAAAAATCTTATTACGGAATTGGAGGCCAAAGACCGCGAAATTTACAAGAGGTACTTTCGAGTATCACCGGAGGGAATGAAGACACTGGTGCAGAAGATTGGACCATTCATGAAGAAAAACGATACAGTGATGAGATGACGTACGTACACGGTCGTTCTGTCCATTTTTCTAGCAACAGTTCTTCGCTTGCAGAGGTCCACACGGGTTCACTGGCAGATGCCATTTTGATGTCACGTGCCTCGTATTCGTTCGCTGATTGGTTTATTTGGCCAATGACGTTTTGTCTATAGCCAATTTCAGTTTCGGAAGTAACGCACACAGCGAAACATATCGGAGCGAAACACCTAAACGTGTTTTTGAAATCAAACAAGTTTGATTCGCGAAACACGTTTTGCTAAACAGTTGCGAAACAATATTTTTTGTTTTCCGTTAACGCACACGGAAAACAAAATCGACCTAAACATGTTTTTGTTTCGAAAAAAAACAACGTGTTTTTGACTGCCGTGTGCGTTAGGCTTTAGGAGTGCTTTAAACATCTGCATGTGGTAGCTTGTACCCCGTTTTACACACACACCCCTTCAGTTCCCATAAGAAATGTGCAAGAAAAAAGGTAAAGGTAACAATATCAATATTTTTTTATTAATTCATTAATCGAATAGTCGATCAGTCCCCCCCACCCCTCAATTTTTTTTTTTTTTTAAATCCACAAAAATAATTCATTGTTATAATTTATATAACAACTACTAGGTCGATAAACTTCCACATAAATTATGTTCATCATTAACATTCTCAACATGAAGACATAACTGTAACAAGGTTAACACATGTAGGCCTATTGTGTTTCTTTGTGAACTTGTTTTACAAAATCCGTATATATTAGATGCCATATCTGATAACATTTATCTATTTGTGACGGCCATTTTGGGTAATTTTTTATTTGACTATCAATCTGCTACAAAGCTGTGGCAATAAATACTGTATATAAGATAAAAACATTAAATGAATTTGAAATATATTTGGTGAACCCATTAGAACATTTCACCATTTTGGCGGTCATTTTGAATTTTGAGCATAATGGCGACCATCTTGGATTTTGAAAATTATTTGATTGAATTGGCCATCCTTGAATTGATATAAATCGATGCAAACAATATCCAAATCGACCAACATTTACATATATAAGTAACTTTTCATGTTGCCCCCCCCCCCCCCCCCCCCCCCCCAAAAAAAAAAGAAGAAAAAAAAGCGCAAAACATTGGGAGGTCCGTGGAGTCACGTTGAACACGCTTTATCAAAAATCGGTTTGCACCATCGGATTCCTTGGGAAAAAATCCATTTGGAATCAACTTCAAACACAAAGTAAACACTTTCCAAAAGGAGAACAAATCAGAGACTGACTATACTGGGCAAATGAAAAACCACTGCGTGAATTTCATAGAGGGGCATCATAGCGAATAAAATAAGTTCAGTAGCTTGTTGACAAGATTGTCCACCTAGGTTGTGATCCTAGATATATGTAGATATGATTTTAGGTGGCAAACCTTTTACAGCACCCGGGTCCATTTTTTGGTTTATGGTTACGGCGTGATACAAAGTGGGGTAATTGGAATACTGACGTCATTCAAATTTATATTTAGCCATATTATTACAATGCTTCGCCACATTCAAATAAAAATCGGTCTACTAACCTTGACCCCCATCAAAATTCTATAACAAGCAGACAGCGCTGTTTACAGGTCGGTATGTTTTTATTTTTCATAATTCTGCACAAAATATTATGTTTAAGTTTAAAAGATAAAAGAAATAAAAAGTGCCTTTTGTCAAATATATCATATCAAAAAATTACCGTTGGATATGTTTTATTTATTGTGTACGAAGCCACAACATGGGTCCGAAATGTGACCATCGTCGAAATCATTAAATATGCTTGCACTAAGTTACTTTTCAACAAAAAATACAGCCGACAGTTGGCACAAATGTGTTATTATATGGACTCTGACATTTCAAATACGAAATTATTTATCCTTATATTATAGATAGAAAAGAATAAACATACTGTGATAATACTCGCAAACGTATTTTAATAACGCAAATATGGGAGTTTTTCCTTGAACTCAATACTTTACGCTTAACCCCCATTCAGCAGCTTGCAATCTCTCAAGACCGCAGGGTAATTTATCTAATCTCTAGCCCGTTGCTTTTTCCGCATGATGCTACATATCGAGCTATAGATATTGCTGCTTTTCATGAATGTTTATTATTATTATTATTATTATTATTATTATTTAGCAAACATAACCATATAGTGTACGAAGCCAAAACAATGATGCGCTCAGTGAAAAGTAAGGAATTCATCTTTGCTAAATGCATTTAGCTTACAACATGTCTTAAGACATCTGAATAAACGTCAGGTGATATGAAACCATTAATTTTAAAGATGCAACACTTACCTAACTACGTATACGTAACCACGAGTGTACTTTCTCCACTTTTCCATTGTCGCGATTGTACGCCACCAGTCCACCAGTTCTGTAGCAGATATTCACGTCACTGGTATTGACGTAGGTCAAAATTAGTGTTTAACCCGGGAATAAATAGTACAGAGCTCAATTGTTCAGGATAGTTGCCTAATATCTATATTATTATTGCAATAACATAATAAGTCCCCAAGTTTGTGCTAACTTTACTACAGACGTAAATGTATATTTATCGTCCCGTAACCTGATTGCACCAGTAACCTATTTTCGTCTTCAACCTTTGAGAGCCCTTAATATACTATAGGCAGGCATTTTTTTTTTTTTTTTTTTGGGGGGGGGGGGGGGGGGGTGTCGTCCGAACTCTCCTGCAAAAGTTGAGGTCCACTTTTCTTTTCATTTTTCTTTTTAATATTGTACAAATACTTGATTGTAAAATTTGCAACTCTCCCATAAAACAATATTTGCTTGTCTTCGTCATTTAGAACTCCCCTTACCAAAGCTGCAGTGTATGCCTACATGATTCAGAATTTCTGACTAATCTGGTAAAATCAAAACAAAGGAACCTACAAGAATGTTTAATTGTACGTTTTGCTATATTGATGACCTAATAGCATTCGATGAGTACATGGCTATATGACAGCAGGTCACCTTCCATTGCTTTGTCAACCAAAGTTAGAAATAAAAGGTTAACAACAAAAAGTAATCCTGTTCATGCCTTGATCATCTTTATATTGGGATCCAAATCGATACTAGCTTCCATATATATCAATCAATATTATTTTGTCATTTTGGCATAGAAGTTGCTTTATCATGCCAGTTATTTCCAAATATTTCAAAAGTTTTACGACTAACATGATGATGCCATTTTGATGATATGACGCATCAATGACAACAATGAAACAGGATGCAATACCTTAATTATGCAATAGGCCTACCCTTTGCTGAAAATGTTTGTGGTCTACACCTGCACTCGTAACAGGGTCTGCATGTGTTAGTTATGATTCGTGATGAAACAATTTTCAAGAAGGCAATGCGTTTTGTTTTTCATAAATATGTTTATTATTAAAGGATCATATTTCTGAAGTACACGTACCTTTTCTGTTGCTAAGGTTATAATAAGTAATTGCCGAAAATATTTAACATACTAGTATACCTCGGGTCAATACACTTAACTCTTGCTGTGTGCTAAAATTTCATTATCTTAATAAAAATAATAATAATTAAAAAAAATTAATAACAAAAATATAATCTTTAAAATAGTCGAAAATCATTGTTTTAAAATACCGGTAGGGCCAATACAGTTTTAAGTTTCAGGCCAGGGAAACGCGTTTTAGGCTTTCCGAGATTTCAAATTTCTCGGGGAGCATACCACTGGACCCCCATAAAAAGTTCGGGCGATTCACGCCCACAGGCAAGTTCCTTTCCAAAAGGCCCCAGCAAATAGCTAGTCAAACACCCCACTCGAAATGCTGGATACGGACCTAAATGTGCATTCTTTAGCGGTTTTCGAATGAATAAATGTAGGCTACATTTGATTAAAACTTAAAATTTGACAGTAGGCTATCATGGAATGTGATTCATATTACACTTAGCAGTGCTATGGATATGTTTTTATATATGAAGCCACATACGTTTTAATGGAAGTATATATTTTCAGGAATGGGAAGGAAGCTAACACAGTAATTCTCACAATTAGATAATTTAGTTAGTAGGCCTACACACAAATTTCACACCATCCATTCATTTGTATTGGCCATTAATATTTACAAGGCGGTGCAAACAGTTACGGTTAAGTGGGCTGTTGCAAATCCTGAACGTACCAAAACCAAGTACCATGTTTAGGTTAAAATTAAAAGAGCCCTTTTTAGTCTACCTCAGACTTTCTGACACAAAATAATGTGAAGATACGTAATGAAAACAAAACAGATCATAACTACCCCAACCAGGTAGTCAGGGTTTCTGCCACAAAGAAATGTTTGGATATGGCGCTGTGGAATTGAATGCAATCGCAGTTAACAAGGGGTTTGGGGGCCTCCCCCAGAAACAAAATAGGTTAAGTTTAGGGTTAGGGTTCTGGGTTAGGACAAGAACAAGGAAAAACATTTAACAATTATTTTATTACACAACAAAATCACAAACAGGGCGCATTTTCACAATGAAAAGATTACAAATACAAGAGAGGAAAGAGACGAGCAGCAATTAATGCTCGGCAGTGAAAAGATTTGGAAGTAAAAAGATGCAGGTAGCAATTTAAATTGCTCGGCTGCGAAGAGAATAAAATTAGAACACAAGATAGCAACTAAGGTGCTCGGCCTGTATGAACAGATAAAGACAGCAGAATAAAAAGAGGCAGAATGAGAGAGAGAGAGAGAGAGAGAGAGAGAGAGACAGAGAGACAGAGAGAGAGTGTGTGTGTGTGTGTGTGTGTGTGTGTGTGTGTGTGTGTGTGTGTGTGATCAGAATTTTGGGAACACAGTTTTTCTAGTTCAACTTTTACTGATTTGTTCGTTTTTTCCAATAGCAGACGAATATTAGGCATAATAATGTTTCGAAGTTCCTGAGCAATTAAAGGCATACTGTCACAGATTTAAGGACCTTATTTCTCTAAAAATGGATAATAAATAATAATTACATTAATTGTTGGAAAACAAATCTAGCTATTGCATCACCTTAACTGAACCATCATGGAGTGAAATCCATGACAACCCTGTCGGCAATTTTAGTTTTTGAATTATGGACCATTGCCATAATTCAATTATTTCTACAAAATATCATTAATAAATGGAGTATGGTGGTTATGAAGATGGTTGAATAAAGTACATTTAGGGACAAATCAAATAATTTGTGTTAGACCATTAAATAGGTCAGTGGTCTGTGACAGTATGCCTTTAATACGATATCAGCTTTCGTCAGTACAGATTTCTCCGACGTGGCTGTTTTTGAAGGGGACGATGTGTCGGTGTCGGTTCTCATGTCGGTTTCGTATTGTTTGGAATGTTTTATCTTTTGAAGCCTGTAACGTACTCATGTCCTTGCGTTTTAACTCACTACCATTAACCACTGACAAGGAACAGCTATACATAAAGCAGTACACAGTTAAATGTGAACGAAGACATGCAAATTGTAAACAATCTAACACTGTTGGTTGTTGAGGCGTAGCAAATATGCACGTGAAATGAATGTACTTGGCGTCACCGATATCACAAAATCATTAAAATTACGTTTTGTCTGTAAACAATATAGGCAACACTTTTATCAAACGATTGCGAGTAATGTCACGTACTATTTTTCTAGCTACAAACCAGTCCTTCCGATGATTAATAGTCACATCTTTCGATTTTGTTGAGAGCCAAAAACACTACTTCTTGCATATCCGCCATCTTGACAACTTGATTTTGTGAACGAGACCAGGTTTTAAAAAATGTTCCTATAGAAATATAATCCCATTTATTCCGTCATGCAAATTTCCAACATGCAACATCGTGCAGATGTTAACAAGTGCAATTATATGGCATATTTAAGTGATCTACAAGAGGACATTCATCCCACATATGGTTAGAAAGAGGCCAATGGAGGTTTTCTACCACCTGTGTTTACAAATGTTTGATAACATGAACCTGAAGATGTTGCAGTTAGAGATGATGATGGTAGTGGTGGTGATAGTGGTGATGATGATGATTCAGATTATGATGATGATGCTAGCAGTACTGATGTTGATTCAAAGATTGAAGATAATACTAATGAAGACAGTTCTAATAATCTACAACTAAAACCAGTTGTTTTAACATGTTTACTTTAATATATAACATTTGGTTACTGTATATGTAAGTTATTTCGAATAATCTATGCACAATATGTTGGTTAAAAAACACTGATAGTCATAAAATGTCAGATTTTAATTTTCATTTGTATTTGGTTTTATAAATGAGATTCCGTTTATGCGTTTTACATACTATTAATATCTAGTACAGTATAATGAATATCCCTATGGCAAATAATCATTTGGGCCACACATGGGTCAGAAGTAGACAAAATTGGCCACATTGATGAGATTGTTATTCTTTGGTGAGTTCTAGACAACAAAATGTTACTATGACATATTCAGAGGCTTATTAGATATCATATGGTAACGCCAGACCAAACATATAACAAGTGTATGATTTTTGGCCCCCAAAAAGGGGTCAAAATGGCAAAATGTTGGGTCAATAAGACTGCTATTTTTTAAATCAACACCACGTTTTATATAAAGTTTGTTCAGTGGAAATAACTTAAAACATTGTTAAGACGATTAGCTAAAACTCTTGAAATAATGTTATACTTCACGTTTAAAAGACTTCTGGGTCTTTAATATTTTTTTATCCAATTTGTCTCCCTTTTTCTTACAAAAAAAATATACTAATTACTTCTTTGTCTGATCAAGCGTATTCACGTTTAAAAACATTTTCATTTGAAAATGATAATGTTCGTATTCAGCTTTACGCTTATCTATTGCAAAACATATTGCACACCTTTTCAATTTATATTTTAAATTATCCCACCAACCAAGTGACTGAGATTGCAACGATGAACACTGACAGGCTTAATTAATTACAGGGGCGGGATTTAGCTCAGTCGGTTGAGTTCAAATTCTTTATTACTTTAAGTTTTTTCAATTTATCAGCATTATACAAACATGAACATAAAATAAATAAATAATGTACAGGATAATGGTGGAGAGTGATTTACCTTATTGAATACATAATATATACATACATACATACATACATATATACATGTTCACGCATGCAAAAACACACACACACACATATATATAGTAATTCAACATATCAGTTTTACTGATTAATATATTAGTTGGCTATGTGTAATCATTGAGCATATACCAGAGGTAAAGTATACGTTTGTGCTACCAGGTGCAGGTTCTGTATTATACAGCATTAAACAATTTATTCTAGGATTGAACCACCTTGGTGGATCCATTCCAACCATTGAACCACAAGGCCGTGGTTTGTGTTTTCCTGTCTGTGCAAGTATCATCTTCTTCCCTTCTTCATCCATTCCAAAGCCAACTAAAAGGGCGCTGCATCCAAACACAAGAAACAGATGCTCTTGCGGATCCGAATTAAACACGTTCGGTTTTTTAATTTAGCGATATTAAATCCACGATAACCAAAATGTAAATGAGAATAATTTATGTTTATCTGCTAGATGACTGTCATTTTTCAAACATTAAGTCTTTAAATCATCTAGTACAATGTAATCCTCCAGAGTATTAAAAATATGTCGCATTTTTTCATTATTAGAATAAAAATATCCCATACTGGTCATATTCCAATAACGTCAGTTATTTACACGTCTATGAATAATTTATATTGTAATAATTATTGAATACATCTAGTCCATGAAGTATAATATCACACAGACATAGGCATATTCGTCTTTGCATATATTGGATTTTCTGCAATTTATTGCAATTTACAAGGTAATTCCCGCTTCAAACGCAATGTACGGTTAGTGACTTTTTAATAAAATGGACCAGGATTCTGTATAAAAATAGCTGAAAGTAGATGTGTTCAGATCGACTTGACGGCGGCTAGAGAACAGCGTCTTGGAGAGAGCAAGATTTGATTCTTCAACAAAAGAAGAGGAAGGTGAGTACCGGTTATTATCTTTCTTAAAATTTGCGCCGTGATTTAAATGTAGTCACGTGGAAGTAACAGTACGTACACTAGGCTATTACGTTAATAATCTGGGATTACATACTATGTGTGTTAGCCTCAACCTACTAATTGTAGCTCAGTACAATTACTTTTTATATGTACTAAGCCAACAAAGTCTTGCGCCCCGTTCCACTAAGCGATCTTAGCACTAAGTTCACCATAAATGCATAACTACCTTATGCACTTAAGGTGATCTTAGCGCTAAGATGGCTTTGTGGAACGGGGTCCAGGACTGCTATTGTTAATACATTTTGAAAAGGCACTTGACTCGATAGACTGGGATTTTATTTATAACGTTCTTGAATATTGGGTGTTGGTCCTTCGATCGGTTAAACAAAAATAAATTCACAGTCAACTGTAATCATTAAAGTGTTTCGTTAATCTTTCTTTTAATTGGGAAGAGGTTGCAATATCTACATGTTTGTTTCTATTTTCTCTTTATTGATCACATATCGTAATGTATATGTCCGAGGGCCATCGTGTTTCAGAGTGCGTTTGTATATATACATATAGGTTATTTGCAAAACCAGCATTGTTAAACTTAAATTCTGTGCATTCCTGTTACCGTTTTAGAGTACGTGTCAAAGATGGCGATATGGTTGTGTTTAATCATTTTGGCGGGAATGCTGTCGCCATCGACTCCATTGATTTTATATCAAGATGAGATCCATGTTCAAGATCGTAAGCTTTGTTTTTACGTCATTATAATGACTGGACTTGCGTTCAGTTAACGCAAGCACTCTATGGTATTATACATTTCCCGCTAGACTGCTCACCCCCACCCCCACCTCAAGCTCAATCTTAAATGAATGTTTTAAGATTGGAACCAGTCATATCGTTAACTGGTGGTTAAACAGCACATTAATGGAAATACCCTAGATCTGAAAATTCCAAAAGTCCATTGATGAACACATTTATAAAACAATATGCAAATTTGGTTTAAAGGAATACTGTCACAGATTTAAGGACCTTATTTCTCTAAAAATGGATAATAAATAAAAAATTACAGTAATTGTTGGACACCAAATCTAGCTATCGCATCACCTTAACTGAACCATGATGGAGTGAAACCCATGTCATCCTTCTCAGTAATTTTAGTTTTTGAATTATGGACCATTGCCATAATTCAATTATTTTTACAAAATGCCATTCATAAATGGAGTATGGTGGTTATGAAGATGGTTGAATAAAGTACATTTAGGGACAAATCAAATTATATTTGTTCAGGTAATATTTTGTTAGACCATTAAATAGGTCAGTGGTCTGTGACAATATGCCTTTAAGAGTATTCGATTGAGCCCAGCGATCATGTTACGGTAGGGTGGAATCGAAAATAAATTATTTGTTATCATGCTTTCAACTAAATGCTTCACGTGACATAGCTGTTTGTAGCAGAGAAACATTTGCCAAATAGTGTAAAAACGCGACTGAAATGTTTTACGAATACAGTATATAGCAAATGAGTAAAATGTTTGCTTTTAATTGATACTTCACATACTAGCATATTATACCTAGATACCAAACAATGGTAAATTAGATTACCGATGAGCCTGGCTCTTTAACTGTATTTATTCCTACATTTTAGATGATTTAAATTTAATGCCTAAGAACAATCCCAAAGTCCAGCAGATTTTACATTTAAAGCCGCACACCCTAGTTCCATCCAGCGAAAATAAATTCTAATTTGGTTTATCTACAAACCTGTAACACACTTAGATCACGTTTTTATCAAATGGAGTGAAAAAGCAGGTTTTATATCGATAAATACCATGGGAATCCCCATGTCCCAATTGCTTGAAATAATTTTGAAAGTTAGTATTCTGATGTCACCGGTAGATGTCGCTCGAAGCACAACAATGCCTACGTCACGACAAATTTCACAGACTTGGGGTGCGTTCTTTTCACCTCTCCTGGACATGTTCCAACTGTTCTGTCCTGGTTGTATCCCCTCTCCAGATATCGTAAGACTTAGCAAAATTATTGGTTTTAAGGGTTTGTAACGTTTTGTATTGAGACACTTACTTGTCTGAACTTTATTGTTACTGAAAATGTTCACGAACTGTGAAGAAAAATCTCACAAATGAACAACAAGCAAACGACAACAAATCGGATGTTGATTGCGCGAACCGTGCACGAGAAAACAAACCGAACCAAAAATGATAACGGTCACGTGGTATACCAACGTCTGTGACGTTTACACAGGAAGATTCGCTATAAAAATAGATTGGACCTCGCTTGCTTAACGGTTTTTTCTCGAGTGCACGCCTATTGTTAAGAAATACAAAAAATGCATTTCGTGGTTTTACAAACATCAGGATTACCAGGATTACCAAAAAGCACTTCAGGTGAATGGAAATGTGTATTCTAAATAATAAAATGTAATAAAGTGCAATTTTATTTTTGAAAAAAATGGGTTTAATAGCGAAAAACAACGCCGTAATGGTTAACAACTATCCGTAACTAGGGCGTGTCCCTTTAATAGATGTAAACTATTTAGGGCTTTGGGTTTGTTCTCACGCATACGTAACGAAAACGTATATGCTCGAAAACCATCCTACTAACAAGAAATGGCTGATGAGCATGCCTAGTGCTGGCACACTAACCTGTTACTAACACCGACCGCGGTGTTGTTGTGGTTAAGCTACTGGATATAAAGCTGGTAGGTACTGGGTTCGCAGCCCTGTACCGACTCCCACCCATAGCGAGTTTTAATGACTCATTAGGTAGGTGTAAGACCACTACACTCTCTTCTCTCTCACTAAAAACTAACATCTATCCCACTGCCCTGGACGGACAACCCAGATAGCTGAGGTGTGTGCGTAGGACAGGGTGCTTGAACCTTAATTGGATATAAACACGAGAATTAGATGAAATGAATTAATGTTACCAACAGTATTATTTACCTTTTTTACTTAAGTAATAAAATGAATAAAACGTTTTCCATATAAATTATAATCACTTGCTGGGTTTCTTACATACACTACAAGGGGTAGTAAGAGTATGTTTATGGCGTAGAAGTCTTTGTTTATCAATTATAAGTCTTATTTTTCATGTTATGCATTGAAGTGGTATTCATTGTTACCAATTTTTAAAAATATATAGTTTATTATTTGTTCACAAAATGCTCCCGAAACAAATTTGTTGATTGTTACATCAACTGTCTACAATGTCCGGTTTTGTTTTTAAAATGCCCAATTTAAAAATAGGACGGTTTTCGAGAACTAGAGATACAATAGCTACAGTTGTAAGGTCTATCCCGATGCATAATTCTAATAATTCCATTCAAACGGCTGACTACATGCTGGTGTGTCTCGCTAAACAAGCATTAATTGTTGTTGTCTTTCACCTCTGGCATTCAAAACAAAACAAACTTTACTTTGTTACTTTACTTTTGTAGGATTTCGTGGTAAGAACTACTGTTATGGCAATGGTTGGAATTATATCGGGACACGAAATAGAACAGTAACTGGTCGCCAGTGTCAGAGATGGACCCAACAGACTACATAATTGCACAGGCCTATCCACTTAGGCTAATTGGCGCTGCACAAAATTTCTGCCGTTCCATTGACTATGAAGAGCCATGGTGTTACACGATGGATCCAAGTTCAAGTTCAAGTTGTTTATTGCGTTAAGTTTTCCAACTTATCAGCATTATAACAATGAAATACAATATTATGTAAAATAGTGCGGAACAATGGTGGAGAATGACTTACAGAAATACATACACATATACCGATAAAACAATCCATCTATATCTATACACGATGGATCCAGACGTTAGATGGGAAATGTGTGGCATCCCCAAATGCCCATAATACACGCTTGATTCTGATGATGTACTTCCAGATTTGTACAATAATATAACAGACATCGATTATTTAAATGAATGAATAAATAATAATAATAATAATAATAATAATAAACCCTTTAGCGTTGGTTACATCTTACGTCTTTTTTTTGTGTTGTAATTGAGTCGTAGACGACTGCAAACTTTGCTTTAAAATACCTTGTCCTCTTACAATATTGCATGTTATTTTAGTCCATAAGCGTACCAGGCTGGGGAGGGGTGGTAGCAACTGCCCACTACTGCTGGAGCAAAATCTCAAATTCGGGCAAAAACGATACCGATATTCGGGAAAAATCAGACCTTTTTACCGTGTAGTTCACCATCCTACACCCAGAATTAGATGTAATCCCTTTATAAAATGCGTAGTGTTTCGTTTGCAAAACTATATAGATGTTTGGTAGTAATGCTAATATTAATTAATATGAATAAATGTTTTTATGCAGATTCCAGCATTTTTGTTTACTTGGGACAAAAGCCAGCCTGCCCCTATAAAAGTGGGAGCCCGTACGTCTATGTTTTAGTCTAATATTTAACAACATTGTGCAATCATGTTTGTAGAAATTTGTTATAATTGAACGTCATACGTTTTGACCGGCCTCGGTGGCGTCGTGGCAGGCCATCGGTCTATAGGCTGGTAGGTACTGGGTTCGGATCCCAGTCGAGGCATGGGATTTTTAATCGGAAGAGTAGCCCATGTAGTGGCGACAGCGGGTTTCCTCTCAAAATCTGTGTGGTCCTTAACCATATGTCTGACGCCACATAACCGTAAATAAAATGTGTTGAGTGCGTCGTTAAATAAAACATTTCTTTCTTTTGATACGTTTTGACGTTCATGCTAATATGAGTAACAAACCGCTTTACAAAATAGTTCTTAAGTTCACACCTGCGTAAACCTAAAACATATCATGTTCAGTTGTTATAACTCAATGTGTATAGTTATTTCATTAATATCAAATAATATTAAATAACAATCGAACTCTTTGCTAAGAAAATTAATACATGGAATAAGTAGGTAGTACTAAACCAAATAACTTCCGACTGGGTCAAAGTTGGAGGTGCACCCAACTTTTGATAGAGAAGTGAACACCACAAGTCCTGTGATTGGTTATAAATGTGAGTGTGTTGGTTGTAAAAAATAATAGTTTCATCTGGGTAAAAAAAAATGTGCAATTTTATTTCATCTAGTACCAATGTGTCAAGTAGCCTTGTGCTTGAAACATGTATGGGGTACCTGTAAAAAAAAAGTACTCGAATTTTGTGCGAAACTAGGGTAGTCATAGACGCTACCCGTTATCTCAGAAACGAGCAGCTTGACCCCCATTTTTTCTGATTCAATTTAAGTGTAAGGGGTGGTAGTATTTATATCCGTGGCGTTTATGTCGGTTGATACGTTGCAGGTAGGAGTTTTAGCCACATATGTTACTATTGTCGTCTATGGGATTTGATTTGGTAGTATACACCCAGTAATGGAAAATGTACAAGGTGTAGATTCGTGAAAAAATAATTCACGATCCTCTTAATGCCCTTATGAATTTACACTTCCGAGTGCGTTCTCCAACTTAATCCATTATTCATTTTATAAAATTACGTGATTGATAAATTTATTTCTATTTGATCTTTTTGAATGAAAATATTGCTTAAAATGGCAAAAAATAAAAATAAAAATAAAAAATAAAAATAAATAAAACAAATGTACAAACCTAATAACACAAAACGGTAGGATCATCTGGGACCTAACCTGAATGATTCGGCCAAGAAAACCTCAGAAGTGGATAGCTGGCATTAAGCGAGATGCACGTGCTAAGCGTGTAACCTCTGATTTGAGATCTTCATTGTGTTCCACCAGAATACATTGCTATCACAAATATCAGGTTTATAAGGCTCAAATTACAAATTCATTTGATGATCCAGGTTTATAAGGCTCAAATTACACATTCATTTGATGATCCAGATGCTTGGCTAATGGGTTGTACTTGTTTACAATATACAAGTTCTGTCGGTAGTAGGTTCGAATCCCAGACCTGAACTCATAAAAAGTTCAAATTGCGTTGTTTCACAGGTGTTGATTCTTGAAAAATAATCTTCACCTTGAACAATAGTGTGATGTCACAAGTATGGATTAAGTGTAGCATAATGAGGGAATAAGTGTGTGTGTGTGTGTGTGTGTAATTGAGATTTTCAATTAGTTTCATTTTGAAGTGGGCAATGCATAGAGATTATTATACGAGCTTGTGTGTCATACTGAATTTACGAAACGAGTGTCAGGATTTTTGTATTGCCCGAGCGAGAGCAGTACGACAGATTAATAATGTGTTTATTATTCATATTATTATTGTTATTTTTTATGACTAACAAGGACCGTCTCAAAATGTTTCAACCACAACTAGGAGATGACGAAATGACGTCATACTCCACATGCAAAGTCTGAGCTAGGGTCTCACCACACAGATCACTACCAGGTAAGAGCTCATTCATCACCATAGTTCCTAATTGTGACACAAGTTAGGTTTCACATATTCACTTCTATGAAATGGTGAAGAAGTAAAACAATATGTATGTTTAATGGTAAACCTTCTGGCTGTATTTTGCCCATGCTATTTTGTAATATTGTGCATTGACCTTTTGGGATATGGGTGTATAGTGTAAGAGACAGCCGGAGTAAATCGGTTAATGAACCACCTGTTCGGATCGGTATTACAGCCAGATGCGGTCATATAGCAAAAAACGGAGACGGAAATGTTTACATAATGTACGTTCACAATGGTGTATGTTGTTAGTTCCATCGAGAACCTGTTCTACTGGCAATCTTCATTTAACATGGGTTTCAATGGCAGATGACACCTGTGTAGTGATACCTAGGCCTGGAGAAAGCAACATCATGTTATGACGTCGCTTCCCAAAATTACGTCATCACACGTGTTATTACAGATTCTAATAGACCAAATCAATTCCTATTGCCGATAATGTTAACGTTTACTAATAAAACTGATATAAGCAGCGTTTCAACACACCTAGGAAGTACAGCAATAGAAAGTGTGGCACCTCACATCTAAACTACCTACAAGAAAATGGGGGGTCACGTATCATTTAAGAGATTTAATTAATGTTTTTAATAGCATCCGTCATTTTTGCTTAAAATTGCAGTTCCATTTTTGGGGGTACCCCGCATTAGTTTCAACCTCTAGTATATACTGCATAACAACTGTATAACAAATAAAAGTATATTTATTTATTGTCAATGCATAATAGTATTTTCACAAATAATCAATGTCACATGTTACTTCCAATCACACCCACAGCTGCTTTTACTCCGTAAATATTTGAACTTTGACACGGAAATCTCTTCTTTGGTACTATGCAACTTACACGTGTGTTTCGTATGATTACCATTAATATAACTCGGTTCTGTTGAACCATGTGGATAATAAATAATTATATCACAACATACCTTCTGAATATTCCAGTATATCTATCAAAATCAATACAAATTCCAGTCACTATACATTATCAGCCTCAGTTTGCACTGTCGCTCTGTACTGAGAAAGTAGTAACTATATACTGTGAATGGGGGTCATGGGCACACTAGAGACTAACAGGTTCTAACAAAAGCCGATATAGCATTGTTGGATCTATCTCAAAAGTGACATACATCACTTGACATGGCCGCCAGGTTAGTTTCTTCATGTCCCTCGACCTTCAGAGGAAAGTTTTTCTCACCCATTCTCACTAATGAGAGACTATTGTTGTCGCTACGGAGTACAGCGAAAATAGAGAAATAGTTGACCATTATTAATTGTCTACGACTAGACGTTTCAGAAAAAGTTTTGTCATTATTCAGGTCAATTCATAGGGCTTTACGTGCACATTCAGAGCAAGCTGTTGTAGCCCACGCCTGTCCTGGGCACAAGAGTTCCTCCGTCCAGGACAGCAAAGGTGGGGGTGGGAAGGAGGGACCGCCAGGTGCAAGGGAGCACCAGCAGCCCGACCGTGGTCGGTAACAGGCGGTGTGTGTGGGGGGGGGGGGGGGGGGGGGGATAATTGTGCTATGGAATTTGAAGCAGCAAAGAATAATGCCAAAGAGAAAAAGGTGCTTGATTTTGATTAAGGAAGTTTGGCGCAATTTTAAGCGGTCGGTCAAAAGAGAAAGATCGGGAGCTAACATAGGGTTTGATTTTAGCGAGTCGAGAGTAGCTCGTTAATTAGACCTATTTGATGCTGGGGTGTCTCCCTAGGTTGCCCATAGGGCCCTTAGAAAGGGCTTGACCGCTTCTGGTCGTGGCATGACAACCCAGGGGAGACTCGTGCAATTGTGTATATACCGGTTGGTAAGGCGCCGTGTTGTTGTCCCGGGTTTTTGTTGATCCTGTCATATTGAAGTCGTCGTCCTCTTCAGTGTCACCAAGTGCCCAAGTAGTCCACCAGCAGCAAGTATTTGGGATTGGATTAGGGGAGGCCGGTATTCTTTTGTTCAGCTCCCCTAGGTGCATTGCAATTGTGTACTCGGAGCCGGTTTTCATTTGTCCGGCTCCTTATTAGAGTATGTGCTGGGCCATTAATTGTGGGCGTTCCATTGCTATCATTAGTCAATGCATCCTATATACTGTTGCGGTTGTGTGTGCAGCCTGTTAGTAAAACCCTAGTTTGGTGTTAAGATTGTTCCTAAAGTCCCTACTCTGGTGTAAACCAGCGGCTGATACCCCCCCCCCCCCCCCCCCCCCCCCCCCCCACACCCCCAATCCTTGGATTATAATGAAATACATGGAGAAGGGGGAATTATACTAGCCTAGCTATCTAATTTGAAGGGTGTTCCCTTATAGTGTAGGTTTTGGTTAAAAAGCCTAGTGCTTCACACATTTTATTGGTGTCATTATTCCAATTCTAAACATTTTTATACTAGTCTAAACACTTGAAATGATAGATACGTTACGTGTCGTCAAACATAATTTTATATATAAATTTGAATTGATGCTTAAAAGCACCAGACAAGTGATGGATTTTAAGATGGCAGACAGTGGTCAGTCACCGGACGAAGCCTGTGAAACGTTTCGTCCAGACATTAGTGATGGACATGACAAAGAAGGTGGATTTGATGTGTCTACAGAGATGAACACACCAGGTATCGTTGTCTCAGGTTTGGTTTGTTCTGCACTATTTGATGACCACTCCATTAACGTGCTTATACATGTACCTGGTGACTCCCTTAGTAATGGCGTCACCGGACATCATGTCGGCAATACCGACTTGAACTGTTCACAACACACTATACAGAGAGAAGTCTCTGGAAGTTTACACACAGTATAAAATGAACTATCTTCATTAATAAAAATTCCGCTGCTAGATTACGATGCGTCAAGACGCTGTTCTCTGCGCTCTGCAATTACACCCCCCCCCCCCCCCCGACACACGGGGGGGGGGGATTAATTCATAGCTACGGTGCTTTGTTGGAGTACCGAGTCGCGTACATTGGGTCACGGGCGACAGGATAGCACATACCACGGTCTTTATTACACCAGTCGTGACGCATTGCTGGAGCGAGAAATAACTCGGTAAAGAAGACTAGAAGAGGAGGGAGGAGGAAACGTGCGCCAGTGGCAGTCCCGTCTGCGTCGCCGGCCACCCAACGACCCCGCAGAAGAGGAAGAAGACACCACCGGCCGAAACGACCCCAGAAGCAACCCGCGAGCTGCTGAATACGACTATGGCCCAGTCGCCGCCGCCCCCCCCCCCCCCCCCTCCCAACACATTAATGATGTATATATTTTAAAAATAAAATATACTAAAGTAGACAAGGAATGTTTTCACTTCTTAATTTTACGTGTTAAAATCGACAAATTCAAATAAATATATCGTTTGGAAAGGGTAAATTAGGGGGGGGGGGGGTAACGACATCAAAGATAAAGCATATTGATTTAATAATCATCCGACCCCATACAACCGGAAATAAAATGTGTTGAGTGCGTCGTTAAATAAAACATATCCTATCCTTCCTTCCATCTGCTGTTGGATGTCTAACATTTGGTAATTTTGACATATAATCTTAGAGAGGAATCGGGTGCATGTGCAGGGGGAGGGTATTGGAGGTCGAAACCCTTACTTGCCCAAGCTTTAAAAAAAAAAAAAAATGTATTTTGGGAGGGAGCATGGCCCCATATAAACTTAGCTTAACACAGTCTATAACCCCAACCCCGCTGAAATCCCTGCACGCGCGCCTTGGAAACCCGCTACCTTTGTTTTTAGCAAGAGATTGTTTATATGTACCATCCTACAGACAGGATATCACATACCATGGTCTTTTTGTATACCCGCCGATGGGGATCGATCCTAGACTGACCGCGCATTTCCAAAAAACACCTTTTTAGGTCTAAGTAATGAATAAAAATAACATATAGTGTTGAAAAATTAAAAATCGAACACAGTACCCTCTTCCTCTAATCTTAGAGCGTTACGTAATTAGTAACACCCCCTTACATGTAACGCGTATGCCAACAAGCTGGCCACTGTCAAAATTTCAAGGCAAATCCCCCACTCACCGACCCCTGGAAAGGCGTTGTACCATACCTCTATGGATATAAATGTGTTTTGGAGATATGAGACGACCCCTCAATCAAGACAGTTAAATTTGTTCAAAAATTGCGAAATCTCACGTGATCTCTTGTTGGGGAATTCTATACTTGTGATAAGCCAATGAAAACCGAGATCGGTACGAGCCCGTCAAAAGTGTTCCACTTTCAAAACCATGGCTTTATTTTTGACCAGGATAAGCCAGCGTAGTGAAACCAATGCGGAGTGCGGCGTCATATATGCACCAAATGTAATTGGATTTTCTGTTCTATATGCTTAAATAATAAAAATATTCCAGGGAATGTAGTTTTTAAGCAGGTTAATTGAACTTTTTGAGTATTATAAAAGTGATAAGGAATCTCTTTGTTTTGAACATTTTCAAATGTTTAAAAAGTGAACATTTTGCCGATACATCGCAGCAACTAAAACGCAGATATGAAGCGAGTACTAGAACCAGTGAGACTATGCTGAAATATTATCAAAGGACTGTTTTATTCTCTTGAGATGCTCTCTAGGTGATATTCATGATACACACTATGCAGAGACAAGTCTCTGGAATTTTACACACAGTACAAAGTGAACTAACTTCATTACCAAAAGATGTATTTATTGCACGATTAATTGAACTTGTTGAGTATGATAGAAGTGAGGTTGAATCTCTTCATTTTGAACTGTTTAAATTGTGTAAAATGTGTGAGCATTTTGCCCATAAATCGCCGCAACTAAAACGCAGATATGAGGCTCGTACTAGAACCAGTAAGACTATGTTGAAAATATTAGCAAAGGACTGTTTTATTCCCTTGAGATGCTCTAGGTGATATTCATGATGATTTGTTTGATGCTATTAATATACAAAATCATTCCAAATGACAAATATCCATTGCTTGCAGTCAAAGTGAACAGTGTTCCGACGACGTTAACTATGACGCAAGCATTGGTTTACGTGAATCAATGGCGATTCTTGAGCGTGCATTGGTCTTGTCTTGTCACACTGCGTGGTAAACTCGTTCAGGATATGGACTTTTGCGTAGTTGGGCAGCGTCTGTCTAAATTAGCTGGCTCTGGTGATGAAATCGGGAGTGAAGGGAACTGGACGCGCTTCTCACAGCAGGTAGAAACCAGGAATCATCGAGTAGTAGATGGTGGTGCTACTGGGGTGGCTGCAAGATCCACGTGAATGACGAACCCTACCTGCGGGGGTTGACGTCGCAGAAAGGGGTCACCACCGGATGATAAGCCACCTGTTTTTCAACCCCTATTCCTCCCTTGCCGACTGTTTCTTTCTCGATCCTCTTTGGCTGTCCGTAGACTACTAATAGTGCCACAGTAGAATTAGTGCCCGTTCGTGTAACATGAAACTCAGGTAGCCTCAAATCACAAATGATCCACTGAGGAGATTCGTTTCTGCAACCAAAGAACCTGAGGTGAACACTCTACCGACATCTAGATCCCGCTCCCTAGAGATAATAAGTCGAGAGTTCGAGATCTTTAAAGTAAGAAAATTATAAGTTTGTGTCCTAAATATACCACCGTCGTTATTGGTAGTCCGCAAAAAAGAAATCAAATACGTATATATATGCAGTAGCTTTGTATCTTACCTAACCAGTGCACCACAATTGGTTAAATGCCATGGCTTGTGCTTTCCTGTTTGTGGGAAAGTGCATATATAAAAGATCCCTTGCTGCATTAGAAAAATGTAGCGGGTTTCTTCTGATGACTACTGTCACGGGGATCCTATAATACCCGTAACTGAATGAAATACGATTGTCCAAATATCTCTCCTAACTGTATATCTATTAGATCTCTCTGTAACAGGCAGTTATACCCGCTGGCTCGTCTAGGTATGATCAGAGATAAGATCTTATATAAAGTATATATTACTATAGCACGTTTAGTTCACTAGAAAACACAACAAAAACACAATACACTTTGAAATCTGTATTAACCTACGCTGACAAATGTACTGCCGCAGTAGTTAATTAACAACAACAAATAATAACAACCCAGAACTGATCACTTAATTAGTTAATCTCTAGGTGTCTAGTTTACAAAATATGCTAATCACTTCACCGTGACACAACACCCACACGTGTGATAACTGAGAAACGCTTCCAGGAGAACTTAATTAATAAAGGAATTACAACTCTATTCCTAACTGGTTAATTTTTAATTAACCCTTACTACTCATTCAGTAACGTGTGATAATTGAGAAACGCTTCCAGGGGAACTTAATTAATAAAGGAATTACAACTCTATTCCTAACTGGTTAATTTTTAATTAACCCTTACTACTCGTTCAATAACGTGTGATAATTGAGAAACGCTTCCAGGGGAACTTAATTAATAAAGGAATTACAACTCTATTCCTAACTGGTTAATTTTTAATTAACCCTTAACTACTCGTTCAGTAACCTTGTAACACAGAATTAATACTGGTACCTATCACAATAAAGACAATAACCTACATTTTACCTAGGTCCTCTAGGATGACTGGCTAAGCTTTATAGATATATATATATATATATCAGAACGATGAGCCTACAGTATACTGCGTCAGATGACCGGCAGCACCGCCTAAATAATATTGGTATAATACAGTATTAAAATATTTAAAGTCACATCAATCACATCAAGGTTATACAACAGAGCAGAAAATATATAATTACCAAGTCCAAACGGACTAATGTTCCCCCTGGACACCTTCCAATATGTTTCTACCCGATATCTCTAAAACCCTAGCTATTTATTAAAAAACCGAATATCGCCTGGGGGTACAAGGCGGTACTGAATCTTATCATGTGAATTTCCACAGTGACCAAGCGGTATTTTTTTTCTCAGATCGTCAGACTCATTGACGCCTAGTCACCAAAATCACGGTTGTAAAAATCGCACTCGCGGAGGTATTACGTAACTACTGGCCACATGGTCTCCACACCTGAACTAAGTGCATATTGGGATGCACGGTCGCGCGAAGGTATTACGTAACAAGGTGCCCACCTGGGCTAAGTGCATTTGGAACTGCGCACGGCCCTCTAAAACAATTAATATCGCCACAGGCGAAAAGAAATTAAGAGCATGTACCGTCACACACCTCCACCTCAAAAGGGATATTTCCTCTACTCTAGGAATAGGGAAATATACTACATTAAAACAAAAGGTGCGTTAACCGACGCATCCGGGCATTTATAACACATGTAATAATAAGGTGACTACCAGTAATCACACTGAGTCTCTGAGTCCCTGGTATACAAATATAATATATATAAAAACAAAACAGAAATCAAGAATGTCAACACATTATCATAACGTTCAACTTCGGGACAGGCATCAGCGATTACATTGGATGTGCCCTTGATATGTTCAATGGTAATTGGGAATTCCTGCAGAAGAAGACTCCATCTCAAATCTCTCTGGTTGGAGGCTTTCATTAGGATGGTCCAGTCCGTCTTCGTCTTCTTGGAACAGCACAGCTCCAGCACCCACGTCACTGGCACCCACAGCTAGCTTGAAAAGCCTTCGGTACTCTGGTGCTGCCAACACGGGAGACGGGGAGCGCATCTGCTTGAGACGGTTGAATGACTTCTCGCATTCATCTGACCACTGGAACTTTCTTTTCTTCTTTTTCCGTGTCACACGTTTTCCAGGTTTTCTCCGATAGGCATGCTGTCGAATCGGTGTAGCGTTGGGTTCCAAGCGCACATCCTGGCTTAGAGCACAGCTGAATTTCTAGTCCAATGGGAGCTTCATATTTGGTCACGTGAAGTACATTTATATCCCGATAAAGTACTTCAGACATTCACTTTATGAGCGGTATTGCTGCACGAGATTTTGGCTCTGCTCTAAGACAGTTAGAGGACGAGTAACAATACTTTATCGGCGTATAAAGGTAGTGTCGCACGAGAAAAGGCTCGGCTAACGCCTCGCCTTTGTCTCGTGCGACACTACCTTTATACGCCGATAAAGTATTGTTACTCGTCCTCTAACTATTACTTAAGGTATTGGTAACCGTTGGAAGGTCCTGACAAATGGAAACATTGTCTTGTATCAGCGTAGTCAACTTTTCTCGCTGGGGGTTCAAGTCTGCTAGAATCTGGCTGTTGGCCAACTTGACCTCTGCAGTCTTGACGTCATCACAGGAAATTGAGTGACTCTCAATTTGGACCGGTAACTCTGGAACTATCGGCAGTCTGTCAAAATAACCTTTTAGCAAATTGATGTGACAATACCTACTTTTCCTAACCCTATCAGGAGTGTTTATCACATACCCTGTCTCATTAACCCGTTTGTGCACAACATAGGGCCCGAAATACCTGTTCTGCAATGAACCCCGTTTAATGGGAAGGTACAGTAGCACCTTATCCCCTGGTTTAAATTCCTGACTCCTAGTCTTCCTATCAAACACTGATTTTATTTTGCTCTGAGCATGGCTCAGTTGCTTCCTATCCTTTCTATCTCTAACTCTCTTATTCATTAATACTCCCTTGTCCACAGTTAACAAGGTAGTGCGAGCTGCCAACAAATTTGGATCAGCCCCCTGCTCTAGAACTAACTCTTGTCTATTACAAGGTAAGGCCCCTCTATCAAACACAACTGGTTCATTTACCCTCTGCGGGAGGTCAACAGGTTCCACCACATTTAGTTCGTCAGTTGACTTATCTACCAATTTACTGATAACCTCATCCACTCCAATGTCATGGCTCACACACGTATCAGACAAATCACAAATATCCTCTGGGTATCGTGTTACCCTACTGGCCATAGCCCTAGTCTTTACACACGCAGGATATCTAATGTCATCAACCTCACTCTCTTCTATTGGTAAAGGGCTGTCTTTAATTAACAATTGGTCACATTTCGGCTGACAACACTGACTAGTCAAATCATTACCGAACAAAACTCCTATGTTTTCAACAGGCAAGTTCTTTACAACACCCATAATGACTGTTCCCGTCACAAACTTCGAACACAAGAAAACGTTATGTAACCGGACAACCATTTTTTTCTCCAGTAACTGAGATTAAGGCCAAACTACGTCCTGTATCTGAATTTTCAATACCAGCTAAACACTTTGACGTTATAAGCGACTGACTACAACCAGTATCTCGATATACTGATATTGCCTTAGGACACAATTCTTGTTTCACATCACAAACCATACCAGTGGACACATACGGGTTTACCTTCTCTGCCATGGGACTAACCATTAACTCTCTCGCTAACGGATCTGACCTCACTAAACCGACCACTTGCGCATTATCGCGTTTCCTTTTAAAACAGTCCCCGACAAGATGATTATCCTTTTTACAGTAACTGCAATGTGGACGAAACGTTCGTGCATTGGCTGATAATGCAGGCTTATCCTTACTTTGCCCACCAGGTGCATTCCTTGCCTGACTAGCTGACCAACTAGATGACTCTCCCCTTTAGTTACTTTCCCGGGAAAAACCTGGCTGAAATTTCTTCTTATCACCCTGTTGTATAGAGCTACCCTGTACTGACTGAGCCTTGTGTATTAACACATAGTCATCTGCCACTATGCCTGCCTCTATCTTTTTGACATCACGATCGTCTAAATGAATACGTAAGCTAACTGGTAATCCATTTTTAATGTCCTGTAAGATCAACAACTCCCGTAACTCGGTATATGACTCTACCTGATGAGACACCACCCATTTATCAAACATCCCTGCCTTCTTAGCCACAAACTCACTATAAGACTGACCCTGCGTTTTTCTCAACTCGCTATACCGTAAACGATAATCCCCAGGTCATAATTCATAAGCCCTCAACACTGCAGCCTTAACTAGGTCGTACTGACTTGCTCGCTCATCACTCATTGAATTATAAGCTACACTAGCCTTCCCCTTAAACGTAGACACGGCTAACAATGTCCACTTAGACTGCGGCCAATTTAGCTGCTTAGCGGCCCGTTCAAAAAGTTGGAAGAACATATCTACCTCCTGGTCATCAAACAAATACAGGCACTGATCTATAAGCCTCCGACATGTTAAACCCATTTCCGGCCTCCCGTCTAACTTCTTCAGTATTCAACTTTAACTCATGTTCCACTTTTGATTTTGCTAACTGGAATTCTCTATCCCTATCTCTCTCTTCTCTCTCTCTCTCTCTCTCTCTCTCTCTCTCTCTCTCTCTCTCTCTCTCTCTCTCATGCACGTTCTTCTCTTTCTCTCTTTCTCTTCTCTATCTCTATCTCTATCTAATGCACGTTCTTCTCTTTCGTACTCACGTTTTTTAAAAGCTAATTGTTGTTCCACACTTAACTCATTTATCTCTATCTCTGGAACAATATCACTGTCTTCCATAACAGGCCTATCACCAAAAACTTCCTGGATAATAATTGTCTTTATATCACCTAAGGTTTTAGCTGATGTTAAATCAATTTCTCGCTCACCCGCGATTTCAACTAACTCGGCCTTACGTGCTCGCTTAATCTCCACTACACTGAGCGTAGGCCTATCCAGCAAATCCTTATCCGTGTTTAGATATGACGCACTTATTATTAATTAATTTACTAGTGAACAACGTTGCTACTTCTAGTTATTTGTAAAAATAATTTATAAAGCCCCCATTTACAAACAATACTTTTTTTAAATATGCATGTCCCGTTTCAGATCCGGGACGATCGCCCCAATTTTCACTCCTGTCACGGGGATCCTATAATACCCGTAACTGAATGAAACACGATTGTCCAAATATCTCTTCTAACTGTATATCTATTAGATCTCTCTGTAACAGGCAGTTATACCCGCTGGCTCGTGTAGGTATGATCAGAGATAAGATCTTATATAAAGTATATATTACTATAGCACGTTTAGTTCACTAGAAAACACAACAAAAACACAATACACTTTGGAATCTGTATTAACCTACGCTGACAAATGTACTGCCGCAGTAGTTAATTAACAACAACAAATAATAACAACCCAGAACTGATCACTTAATTAGTTAATCTCTAGGTGTCTAGTTTACACAATATGCAAATCACTTCACCGTGACACAACACCTGCACGTGTGATAACTGAGAAACGCTTCCAGGAGAACTTAATTAATAAAGGAATTACAACTCTATTCCTAACTGGTTTATTTTTAATTAACCCTTACTACTCATTCAGTAGCGTGTGATAATTGAGAAACGCTTCCAGGGGAACTTAATTAATAAAGGAATTACAACTCTATTCCTAACTGGTTAATTTTTAATTAACCCTTAACTACTCATTCAGTAACCTTGTAACACAAAATTAATACTGGTACCTATCACACTAAAGACAATAATCTACAGATTACCTAGGTCCTCTAGGATGACTGGCTAAGCTTTATATATATATATATATATATATATATATATATATATATATATATATATATATATATATATATATATATATATATATATATATATATATATATATATATATATATATATATATATATATCAGAACGGTGAGCCTACAGTATACTGCGTCAGATGACCGGCAGCACCGCCTAAATAATATTGGTATAATACACTATTAAAATATGTAAAGTCACATCAATCACATCAAGGTTATACAACAGAGCAGAAAATATATAATTACCAAGTCCAAACGGACTAATGTTCCCCCTGGACGCCTTCCAATATGTTTCTCTCCGATATCTCTAAAACCCTAGCTATTTATTAAAAAACCGAATATCGCCTGGGGGTACAAGGCGGTACTGAATCTTATCATGTGAATTTCCACAGCGACCAAGCGGTATGTTTTTTTCTCAGATGGTCAAACTCAATGACGCCTAGTCACCAAAATCACGGTTGTAAAAACCGCACTCGCGGAGGTATTACGTAACTACTGGCTACATGGCCTCCACACCTGGACTAAGTGCATATTGGGATGCACGGTCGCGCGAAGGTATTACGTAACACGGTGCCCACCTGGGCTAAGTGCATTTGGAACCGCACACGGCCCTCTAAAACAATTAATATCGCCACAGGCGAAAAGAAATTAAGAGCATGTACCATCACAACTACATGTCAGAATTACCACATATTTGACATCCAATAGCTGATGATTACTTAATCAATATGCTCTAGTGGTGCGTTAACCAAAAAACAACAACAAAACCTTGTATCTCACCAGATTAATCTCGTCAATGCATTAAAGCGCATTTCCTTCCTTCTATTATTAAGTGTGCTCATAACTTGGCGGTACACAAGTGCTCGATAGTTATGAAAAAAGTATGCACATAATTGTGTTACACACCGATCAATATTTATGTACTAGTGCACACAATGAAGGTGCATCCTAACCGGCCGCGTGTGACGCGAGAGACGCGAGCGATTTTTTTTAGAAACCACTGATTTCAATTGAAGCATCCTAACTGCACGCGCGCGACGCGACAGATTTATATGTCGTGTTGCACGCGTGCGGTTAGGATACGGCAAATTGAAATCAATGGTTTCTAAAATAATCGCTCGCGTCGCGCGCGGTCCGTTAGGATACAGTTTTAAACACATATTTCAATAGACCACGCTTTGGTTTAGGTGTTCAGTTTTAAGTAAACAAGATAGCCACGAATTGCACTGATTACACATACTGTCACAATCAGCCTGACACAGATCGTATTGACACAAAACTTTCATTTTAAACACATCAAGCCGTGTTTATTGCGTGATCGAAAATAAATCACAAATTACAAATACTGAATAAGTCCGGCTTCAGTCGTGACTCCCAATTGTCAGGAACGTACACACTCAAAATATAACAATAGCGCAAAGTGTCTGTAATAGAATGCCAATAAAACAACGGACAAACACCCAGTGTGTAGTAATCAGAAAACGTAATAGTTTTGTGATCAGCGGGAATAACTATGCTGGCTAGTTCACAATTTATGAATAAGCAAGCTTCAACATGTAATCACTGAACATCAAGGTCACAAATAATGTCAAATATTGAACGAAAAACATGTCATTGTTGTTGGGATCCAGATAAGCAAACCTTTACTTTCAAAAACTTTGTCATTTGATCCAAGTTACGAATGAAGGAAAGGAGGAAGGAAATGGCTTATTAACGACGCACTCAACACATTTTATTTACGGTTATATGGCGTCGGACATGTGGTTAAGGACCACACAGATATTGAGGGAGGAAACCCGCTGTCGCCACTTCATGGGCTACTCTTTTTGATTAGCAGCAAGGGATCTTTTATACGCACCATCCCATAGACGTGATAGCACATACCATCGCCTTTGATGTACCAGTCATGGTGCACTGGGTGGAGCGAGAAATAGAAGTTACGAATGATTTCTGGCTTACAGGATTCTTTAGTCATATCTTCATTTATAAAGATCTTGTTTCCTTCAAGAGTTGTATTATGTTTTAGTGTAGACCGGGTTTTTCTAAAAAAAACGCCTACGTGCTAGGTACGATTCGAATCTGACAATGACAGCTCGATTTTTATTTGCTGTTGGAGGTTCCATCCTGTAAGTTCTGTCGATCTCCCACTCCTGAAGATCGATTTTAAGTATTTCGTGTACCGGAACTAGTATAATTTTTATCTGATTCAGTCTCCTTAGTATTGTTTGGGATGTTTATCTTTTGAAGCCTGTAACGGACTTATGTCCTTGCGTTTTAACTCACAACTGGCAATTAACCACTGACAAGGAACAGCTGTACATAAAGCAGTACACAGTTAACTGTGAACGAAGACATGCAATTTGTAAACAACCTAACACTGTTGAATGTTGAGGCGTAGCAAATATACACTTGAAATGAGTGCATGCGGCGTCACTGATATCACAAAATCATTAAATAACCTTTTGTCTGTAAAAAAATATAGGCAACACTTTTATCAAACGATTGCGAGTAATGTCACATACTATTTTACCAGCTACAAACCAGTCCGTCCAATGCTTAATAGTCACATCTTTCGATTTTGTTGGGAGCCATAAACAGTACTTCTTGCATATCCGCCATCTTGACAACTTGCTTTTGTGAACGAGACCAGGTTTAAAAAAATGTTCCTATAGAAATATAATCCCATTTATTCCGCCATGCAAATTTCCAACATGCAACATCGTGCAGATGTTAACAAGTGCAATTATATGGCATATTTAAGTGATCTACAAGAGGACATTCATCCCACATATGGTTAGAAAGAGGCCAATGGAGGTTTTCTACCACCTGTGTTTACAAATGTTTGATAACATGAACCTGAAGATGTTGCAGTTAGAGATGATGATGGTAGTGATAGTGGTGATGATGATGAATATGATTATGATGATGATGTTAGCAGTACTGATGTTGATTCAAAGATTGAAGATAATACTAATGATGACAGTTCTAATAATCTACAACTAAAACCAGTTGTTTTAACACGTTTTACTTCAATATATAACATTTGGTTACTGTATATATAAGTTATTTTGAATATTATGTTGGTTAAAAAACACTGATAGTCATAAAATGTCAGATTTTAATTTTCATTTGTATTTGATTTCATAAATGAGATTCCGTTTATGCGTTTTACATACTATTAATATCTAGTACAATATAATTAATATCCCTATGGCAAATAATCATTTTGGGCCACACATGGGCCAGATGTTGACAAAATTGGCCACATTAATGAGATTGTTATTCTTTGGTGAGTTCTAGACAACAAAATGTTACTATGAAATATTCAGAGGCTTATTAGATATCATATGGTAACGCCAGACCATGTTGGGTCAATAAGACTGCTATTTTTGGAATCAGCACCATCTTTTACATAAAGTTTGTTCAGTAGAAATAATTTAAAACATTGTTAAGACGATTAGCTAAAACTCTTGAAATAATGTTATAATTCACGTTTAAGACTTATGGGTCTTTAATTTTTTTAGATCCAATTCGTCTCCCTTTTTCTTACAAAAAATACTAATTACTTCTTTGTCTATACTTCTGGACAACTGTTCCTCATTTTGAATAGACATATTCATAACAACCTTTGGTGAAATAAATGTTTTAAAACATCCAAACATTTAATATAAAATTCTACAGTGAGACCATCCATACCTGGGAATTTATTTCCACTCATTCCAATTAAAACATTAGTTAACTCATCCATCGAAATATCCCTGTGGCAGTTTTGAATTTCTATATATCATTTAATTTATTATTAATTGGATCTATTATATCTGCTTCTTTTTCAATATCTATACCTAGTGTATAATTTTGAATAAAAATATTGAGCACAGTTTCCTAGACAAATCGCTATATGTTTTAATATCTTTAATTTCATCAGATTCTCGTTTTTATCGGTCCAAATTAAGGGGGAAAAAGACTCAAAATGTTATTGTACTTTTGATCTTACAATAGCTCCTTTTATATTTAATGATTTCAATATTTTTTAATTCTTCTAATTTTTGCAATTTGTTATATCATTGTTTTAATAACAATTAATCAAGCATATTCACGTTTAAAAACATTTTCAATAAAATGATAATGTTCGTATTCTGCTTTACGCTTATCTATTGCAAAACATATTGCAGACCTTTTCAATTTATATTTTAAATTATCCCACCAACCAAGTGACTGAGTTTGCAACGATGAACACTGACAGGCTTAATTAATTACAGGGGCGGGATTTAGCTCAGTCGGTTGCGTTCTGTAATTCGATGGATTGAAAAGCATTAGTTCTATTTTTTTAATGCACGGTTTTCCGTTACCGCTCTCCAGTGTAATTAGGCCTTAAGACAGTTGCTTTGTGAATACAGGTGGTCTCTGGGCTAAAACCCGAATCTGAAGCGTGATGCTATTATCACAGTGGAAGATTTACAACTATATTAAAATGTACTTTAAATATTTTTAGCGTTCATATACGATTCAATTAATTGTTAGGGTGTCATCTGTCGAGTATGCAATAACTTACATTTAGTTACTTAGGGGCTAGCAATCAGACCAATTAGTTTGAAACTAATCACAGCAACCAAGACACTGCAGATTTTTAATGGATGACCCCAGCTACTACCCGGTCTGCCAACAATTAACTATTCAGCAGTTAACTATTATAATTTATCATGTGACACAATTCACAAAGAGGTTTTACTTTGGGTATGTGCCAAGGGAAATGCTATTAACGGGAAATACATTCCCAAGGAACGTTAAGACGTAACCATTTTAGCAGAGTCTTATTGAAGAAAAAACTGAAAGAGACAGATGAAAATAGAGACCCGGAGATAGACAGGGAAGTGAGAACACAAGGGGAGACCCATGAGGTCTCAGTCGCAATGTCAACTCTGTCTGGAGATCTGTGTGTCATTCACCCAAGAGCTCTGACTTGTATATTATCTATATCACCCTGTTCGTAATTTGTTAATCATGTTTCATGTTTGGAAAGAAAAATACAAGAACCTACATCACCAACTTGAGACTTCTGTTTATTCATTCAAATTCAATTTACATTAACAAAAACTACGCTGTGTTACTATGATGAGGATTTGGATTTTCCATCAATATATTTATATAAAATAAATAGCCATTTAATATATGTGTTATACTATAATTTCCATTAAACCCAGTCTTCCTCATATTCCACTGTATAGCAGCCTTAGTGAAATGAAGTTCAGGTCGGTTCTGCTCTGAGAATTGCGATCCACTAGTTCAATAATAATGTTGTTCCAGAGAAGGTTACTGACATTTGGGGTCCAGCACCCAGGGCCTGTAATACTGAACTAAATTTAGTATGGCGTTACTTATTGTACACATACATATATAGTATGTTTATAATTAGACATTTAACGATATCTGCTGACAATGAAAACACACAGCCATATTTAATTGGGAACGGGGCACCCCCCCCCCCCCTTCAAATAATAAAAAACAATAATAAATAATAATTAAAAAAACAAAATCAAAACAAAAGAAATCAAAAGAAAAAACAAAAAGAAGAATAAAACAAGGACAAAAAGATTCATGTGAATTAGAAGTAAATCATTCTTTGCACAATATATGCAATATATTTATTGTAATTTGTGATCATGGAATAAATAGGTACTGTAGAGACGTCGAATAGAATAGAACAGATATTTAACGACATCCCATCTCGAAAAATACACCAGCTACATATATTTACCCGCATCTCACTGCCCATATGGGTAATAAGCTAAATTCTCCCCCTCGCTATGCACTGCAGAAATACAGTCAATCAACTCATCAGCCTTCATCTCTTTCTCCAAGACAACTTCAACAGTAGTTCTTTCTTGAATGATTTCCCACTATACTCTTCCTTTCTACCATCTTCTTCCCTTCTTCATCCATTCTAAAGCCAACGAATCTGCAAAAGGGAGCCACATTCAAACACAAGAAACAAATGCTCTTGCGAATCCGAAGTAAACACGTTCGGTTTTTTTATATATCGATATTAAATCCACGATAACCAAAATTTAAGTGAGAATATGTTTATTGATGACTGTCATTTTTTAAATACTAAGTTGCATCTTTGGGGAGTTGGGTATAGTTTCAGATATTAAAATAATCCTCCAGATATTAAAAAAGGTGTCACATTTTGTTCATTATTATAAAAATATCCAATATTGGTTATATTTCAATAATTTATTTACACGTATATGAATACATTATATTGTAATTTAGTACATGTAGTCCATGAATTATAAAATCAAATAGACATTGCAATAAACAGCATAATTCCAGCTTCAAACGAAAGGTATACGTCGGTGAGCTTTTAATTAAAAGACCAGGATTCTGTATAAACGCAGCATGTAGTTGTGTTCAAATCGACTTGACGGCGGCTAGAGAAAAGCGTCTTTAAGAGCAACATTTGATTCTGCAACAAAAGAAGACAAATGTGAGTAGCTATAGGTATATTTCTTAAAATTTGCGTTGTGCTTTAAATGTAGACATTTGGAAGTAACAGTAACTCAACTATTAATTTAATAATCTGGGATTGCTTACTATGCGTGTTAGCCTGAACCTACTAATTGTAGCTCAGTACAATTAATTTTTACTTGTACAAAGCCAACAAAGTCCAGGACTGCTACTGTTAATATATTTCGAAAAGGCATTTAATAGAATGGGATTTTATTTATAACGTTCTTGAATATTTGGGTTTTGATCCTTCAGTTAAAAAAAAATGGATTCACTTACTTCATAAAAATGCACATTCATCTGTAATCAGTATTGGTTTTCGTTCATCTCTCTTTAAATTAAGAAGAGGTTGCCGCCAGGGGGATCCGATTTCAACATAATTTTAAACCGAATGTTGAAAAATAACATTAGGATAAATGGAATAACAATTAGAAATTAACAGCATATATTAACCCAATTTGCAGATGATACCAGTATCTATATTTTATTTCTTTTCTGTTTTTCTGTTTTATTTTTATTGATCATCTGTCAAAATGTATATGTCTGAGCCTATCCATGTAGGGTCATCGTGCTTTAGCATGTGTTTGCAGAACAATGAATGTTAAATTGAAATGTCAGAGCACGGGTGAAAGATGGCGATATGGTTGTGCATAATCATTTTGGCGGGAATCGTGTCACCATCTACTGAGTTTGTCTCAGGTAAGCTTTGTTCTTACATCATTATAATAAACTGAGTTAATTTAATAACACTCACAAGTTACCATAGATACAACACCAATACAACACATGAATGCATAAATGCATGGATAACTGGTGTCAGCGGATCGTCACACACAACATACTCATATGGTATTGCTCTTGCCTGTTGCTGTCCATGGCTGTGCATTGTCTATGAATTATCACTTCCACACAAAGTTATTCAGCATTTCTGGGGAGGATGAAACCAAATCAGCTTGGGTACCACATACCCATAAAGCAAAGCCAAACTCAGCGGTATTTCAAACCTCACGCATGGGTGTGGTAACGTCTCGCTATGCCTTTTGTAACTGGGAGTAGCCGTCTCCGGTCATGTGTTTGTTTTCGATAATATCCGTGTTTCACATCCATGTAAAGGGACAGGTAATACCATAAAACGCAGAATACAACTGCTGGCCATTAATAATTATCCTTCATCAGACATCTATAGGTCAAGTTATCATATAGTCGGTTTACTTCCATGGAAATATATCGATGGCAGCTCAGTCGGTAGAGTGTTCGCCTTAGGTGTTTGCGTCGTAGGATCGAAACACCACAGTGGACCCATTATCTGATTGACATTTCCAGTCCCAACCAGTATCTCGACGGCGGACCAAGACGGTATATCAAAGGATGTCCTGTCTATGGGAAAGTGCTTATAAAGCATCCTTTGCTGCGAAAAGACAAAATGTAGAGGTTTTCTCTAAGACTTAGTGTCAATAATTACCAAATGTTAATAAATAAATGTACTCTAGTGGGTGTCATTAAACAAAACTGAGTTTATATTTTATCAATTATCAAAGACAAGAAAATTATAAAATTAGACCGTTTACAGTGGATTGGCCCACATATGAAACGTATATTAAATACTGGATTATGGTGATATAATATAGGACAACTCTACAGAACAAGATGCTACAATATTAGAAAATCTTCATTTAGATGCTCTTCAAACTAGTATTGAATAGCTGTATTTGTAAGGCCTATCTCGGTGCACAGGTCTGATAATTCAAAATTCAAACTGCTGGCTATGTGCTGGAGTGTGTCGTTAAATATTAATTGCCGTTCTCTTTCTCGTCTGTAATTCAAAGGCAAAAGAAACTTTACTTTTGTCTTCTAGGTACACCTACAACATTCGTTTCGAAGTGTTACGGCTTCCATAGCACTTATATCGGGAAAACAAGTACAACAGTCTCCGGTCGCATGTGTTAAGAGATGGGACGAGCAGACTCACCATCAACATTCTTACTCGGACACAAACAATTTTCCGTACTGGTCTATTGCCTCATCAGAAAATTTCTGCTGTTCCTTTGACCGTGGAAGGCCATGGTGTTACACGAACGACCCAGACGTCAGATGGGAATGGTGTGGAATCCCCCTATGTGGATCATAAACGGGACATCTCAGTCGTACAGGCTTGAATCTGTTGATGTGCTTCCAGATATGTGCAATAATACAACATACATCGATTATTTAAATGAATAAATAATAATAATAAAACCCTTTACCGTTGGTTTTGGCTTGCTCTTTTCTTCACGTTGATGTGGGAGTTTTTATGTTTGTATCGTAATTGAATCGTACAGACGACTGCAAACTTTGCTTTAAAACTACATTGCATGTTATTTTAGACAGGGAACAGGAGGTGCCCAGCTAATACTGCACCAAAATCTCAATTTATGGCATAAACGATACAGATAATAGGACAAAATGTGCAATCCTGAGACATTTTTATCGTGTATTTCCACCATTCTACCTTCAAAATTCATGTAAAAATGCGCAGTGGTTATTTGCAATCCTATATAGCTGTTTGGTAGTAATGCTAATATGAATAAATGTTGTTTTGCAGATTCAAGGATTTTTGTTTACTTCCGGCAAAAGCCAGCTCGTCCACCTTACAATAACTGGGGGCCAACTCCTGTGTTTTAGTGTAATATTTGACAACATTGTGCGTTATTTCAGTCTATTATTTAGTTTCTTGACTGAAATAGTGACGTCTTCATATATATCTATAACAAGTCATATACCATTCATTTAAATAATGTCTGTTATTTCTTATACGCTCATTGGGGTTTAAAAAACAAATCATGGGGTTTTTGGTTGTTTTGGGTTTTTTTTAGCTCATTTATAAATATTTGAAAATATTTGACGAAGTATGAATAACAAACTGCTTTACAAACTGAACGAACGGCGTGTAAAGCGGTTCTGTGTTTAATAACTGCATGAATGTCAAAAAATTATCAAGTTCAAATTTTATAATTCCATGTGTACAGTTATTTCATTAATATAAAATAATATTGTATAGCAATCGCACTCTTTCTTCAGAATATTAATACACGGAATAAGGGGAATCCCCCATTCTGTGATTCGACTTTTCCCGTCAGTAGTCGAATGAGGGAATTTTCAAATGTTTTCATACATTAATGCAAACTATATTGAATCCAGAACAAATTCCAGTCACTATATCTTATCAGCCTCAATTTGCTTTGAATACTCACTTTCAATATGCCAACCCTTCCAGATTCTGTCAAAACAGGTTATTTGAATATACGTGTCGTGCCGTATATTCCCAACCCTTTACGATGTTTTAAATGTCAAAGATTTGGACATAGACAAAATACATGCTGTAACAGATTGACATGTGCTCATTGTAGTCAATTTGACCATGACAGCAAGGCATGTCAAAATGATATGGCATGTACCAATTGTAAAGGGAAACACTCGCGAGAGTACCCAAGGTGGAAAGTGGAAAAAGAGGTACAGCATGTGAAAGTTGAAAAACACCTCTCTTTCACAAAGGCTAGAAAGGTTGGAAGCATCAACACCCTCAGCAGCTTGTAATTCGTCTTCTGGGGATCCAGGTCCCAGTAAGTTTCCGCCACGAAAAGACTAAAAAACACAGTAAGGATTCTTCTTCGGGACATCTGAAGAAATATGAAAAACAGTTGGTTCCGAACAACAATCCCTTTGAAGCTTTGGCTGATGTGAATAATCAAATGGATATAGTGCCAGTTGATTGTCCACAACTACAAAGATCTCGTAAGCCAAAGATAACTCTCGTACTTCTCCATAATGACTAATGCAGTGGAGCTTATGCCCAATTTTGATGAATTAAGTCTTTTAATTCAGAAACATAATCCTTTTGCAATGCGCCTCCAGGAAACTTTTCTAAGGACACTGATCCTTTTACAGTGAGAGGATTTAACCTCTATCACAGGTTTCAAGAAACTGAAAATACGGTATCTGGTGGTGTTTCCATTCTTGCTAATGAAAACATCCCTCAGAGTATTGCTACATTAAATACTCCTTTACAAGCGGTGGCTGTAAAGGTCACGGCTCATAAGTCTCTTACTTTATATTCAGTTTACTTTTTCACCTCGTAATCATTTTCATTTCAATCCTAGGGACCTTCAAGATCTTACTGACCAGTTCCCTACTTCTTTTATTTTTATGGGAGATTTTAATGGTCACAACACTTTGTTGGGATGCGAGGATATTAATATTAGAGGAAAACAACTAGAAGACTTAATTCTCAAAAATGACTTACTTCTGTTCAATGATAAAAGTCATACATATTTTCATTCTGCAAATGGTTCTTTTACTTCTATATAGACTTAACCCTTTGTAGTCCTTCACTTTTTCTTGATTTCTCTTGGAAAGTTGGTTCAGACCCTTGTGGTAGTGACCACTTTCCCATTAGTTTGGAGAATGATGGACCTCCATCGCTTGAGAGGGTTCAAAGGTGGAATTTGGCGAAGGCAAATTGGGGCAGTTTCAGCATCTGTGCAGCACTCGACTGCCATTACTGATGCTGATGATCCCATGTCTGTGTTCACTTCCATCTTGAAGGACATTGCAAATGAAACTATTCCTAAGACTTCGGCAGTGCCAACGCGTTTCAATAAACCATGGTTTACTGATAAATGCAAGGATGCATTTAAAGACCTGGCACATCTGAAGAAAGATCGTACAGATACTGTTGTTTGTAAACAGTTTTTCATGGAAATTCAAGACAAGTACTGTGTTTACATGCCTGTGTATACAGACGGATCACAGGATGGGAATTCTGTGGCTTGTACTACAGTCTTTCCATCAGACACAATCCTTTCCATGAGACTGCCTGACTCGGCATCGATCTTTAGTGCTGAGGTTTGGGCAGTCATTAAAGCCTTGGATAAAGGATTCTAGTGCTTCCAAATGTATTATTTATATCGACTCACTTTCGTGTCTCCAAGCTTTACGCAATATGAAGCTGGGTCATCCCTTAATTGGAATGTTGATACGAAAGTGTGTCTTTTTATCCATTGCCAATAACGACATTGTATTTTGTTGGGTGACTAGCCATGTTGGCATCAGGGGTAATGAAAAGGCAGATTCTGCTGCCAAGTCTGCTTTGAATTTGCCTCATGCTACAGTTGGTGTACCTTAAACTGATTTTAAACATAGTATCAACCAATTTATCTTTTCGACTTGGCAACATGATTGGGACGGTGCGGTTGCGAACAAGCTTCATGCTATCAAGCTAGTCTTGGGAGAGTGGCAGTCCTCCAATAGACAGTGCAGGAAGGATGACATAGTCTTGCATTAGAAGAAGTTTGTTCACTGAGCGCTGACCTAATTAAATTCAATGGTTAAGTAACGTTTTAACACTGGCTTTTTCACTGTCAACACCATTTTTATTTGAATAAAACGGCGATCGCGAGCCATTTCGCTCAGAATATGGAACTTTAACCATTTTTCTACCCGAAAATAGTTTTGTTATATTTTTCTGATTAATTTTTCCACCGTCAGTTTTCATGTTTTTAAATCGTTTAAATTTCATTCCTAATGGAAAAGCTTGAGGATTACCTGCTAAAATCGGGGACTCGAAGGGATTCCCCGTGTCAAGCATTTTGACAGGAGTCGGTTTCATTCCAGTTCGCTAGCCAATTAATGCCTGAGATACTTGCCGAGCTATCAGCTATTCTTTGATTGGTGCAGATTATAATCCGTCATTTTTTAATTGAAAAAAGTGAAGTTTACGAACTTTCTTACTCTAAGCGCATGCGCACTCCATATGTCTGCTGTTGCGACCGTAGTGAAAACGTCAAAGTTTGTAAACAAATGTATCAATTTCTTGATTTTATGGGCTCTTATGACTTTGGGATTGATTGTAGATTATGCTAAATGTGTAATATTTGTAATTTTGGTCTTATAAACGACACGAAGATGTTTTTTGTGTGTCTTTTGTCTGGTAAACATCTGACATGCTTGGGCTGTACCATTGCTGCTGATGCAAGGTGTGGATGAGTTCTGTGTTCTGTGCATGTCGTGGGACTATACCACAAACAGCTAGCAGTCTTGAGTAGGGTTTTTCCTTTATTATTTTAGTTTGGATCGACGTTTTGGAAATAACTAAAACAATATTATTTTTCTGTGAATTTAAATAAAATTATTTCAAAAATTAAAAAAATAGCGAAAGATTTTTTTTTTTTTTTTAGACAATTTTAAATTTTTGAGCAATTTTCCACGGTCATTTTCATAACCATTGCAACCACAAACTTCAATTAAAACTACTATGTTGTAGACATATCTTACAATTTAAGGTGGTTGTGTTTTGAAGATTTTGACGAAAACGCGATATTTGACATTTTGTGTGAAATTCATGAAACTCAACCTTCCTAAATTGACAAATTTTAATACGTTGTATGAATTCTTTATTTATTGCAAAGGAGTAAAGATATACTATTATACTATAAATTTCGTTAAAAACAAATCCGTGTTGTTGTTTTTTCTTGATTATTTTAGTTTGGGACGACATATAGTCAAAAAAGGAAAAAAGTTTTGGAAACTACTGTTTCTTTTATTTTAAATTAAATTATTTCAAAAATTAAAAAAATAGGAGCAATTTTTTTTTTTTTTTTAGAAGTAAAGTTATTGCTGAAAACGTAGGTGCCGATTGCCGTGACGCGAACGATAGTGAAGTGTGTGCAAGAGTCAGTCTGAAAGAAAGAACAAACTAATTGTAAACTGAAATAAACAAAATAAAACATTATGTACAGATTAAAATGTCCCTGTTACACAAACAATCAACTCCAAGTGTCAACGTGCAGCAGTATTGTCCTGTAGTGCACAGGTAAACATTGTATGATTACACCCCTTCTCTGTAATGGTCTAGTCCGGCTCGGTCACAGACAGTCAGATAACTAGTCTATATTTAGACGGATGCGCGTCATAAATGATTTTTTATTCTAAAAATAGACCGCCACGCCAGAAAATTTCTTCTAATGGGTCGTGCACGCATCGGTCATACATACTTGACCCATACATATATCTTCAAGAAAGATGATCCTGGGGCGGATCCAGCTTTTCTGATGGGGAGGGGGATGGGGAGGGGGATGGGGAGGGGGAGGGGGAGGGGAGGGGGAGGGGATGGGGAGGGGAGGGGGAGGGGGAGGGGAGGGGGATGGGGAGGGGGGGGTCCAAGACAAAAAGGGCACCATAACATTATGAAAAGGCACTATTGAAAAATTACACACGGTTGACATGGACCATAATATACTACTCAAAAGAATTTAAGGGTCAAAAATTTATAACCAAATAAGTTTCAGAGTGTATTAGATTGATGATGTAAACTACACCAAAATTTTTATTTATTGTTCCATATTTACAAAAAAAACACAAATAAACGTCACTGTATACAAGAAAGTCACATGACATGCTGTCAAAGTTGAAGGTTGTCAAACATGGATTTTACACATTCGTTTAATAGTGTGTGAATCCACCCCTGGCGCGAATACACTCGACACGTCGTTGCCTCATGCTGTTGATCAGACGTCTGAAGAACTCTTGGGGAATGGCCTGCCACTCTGCCATAAGAAGTTGACCCAGATCATGAAGGTTGGCCGGAGGGGCATGGTTATCCCGAACTCTCCTGCCTAATTCGTCCCAGGCGTTCTCTATTGGGGCCAAGTCAGGCGAATATGCTGGCCAATCCATCCTGGCGATACCTTGTTGTCTGAGAAAGTCCGTTACCACCCTGGCGCGGTGGGGTCTGGCATTGTCATCCTGCAGAACTGCCCCGCCGCCAATCTGCTGAAGGCCTGGGAGAACCAACGGCCGGATAATCTCATTCAGATAGCGGATTCCATTCAGATTGCCATCCACCACATAGAGGGGGGTCCTGTGGTGGATAGAGATGCCGCCCCACACCATGACGCTGCCACCACCAAAACGGTGACGTTGTCTAACGTTAACGTCAGCGAAGCGCTCCCCAGGACGTCTGTAGACACGAACCCGACCGTCGTTGAACTGGAGACTAAACCTGGACTCAAAAGTGAACATCACTCGACCCCACTGAACACGTTGCCACCACAGATGAAGCGTGCATCAGTGACGTCTGGCCGTTCTGTGACGTGGTAGGAGTGGTGGTCGAATAGCCTGGCGACGGCAGCGTAGATTATTGGCTCTCAGACGATTGCGTATGGTTTGATCAGACACTCGAGTTCCAGTCGCAGTTCGCAGATTGTCACGTAATCGGCGTGCAGTGGTTGTGCGTTGACGTAGAGCCATATTGGTGATGTAGCGGTCCTCTCTATTTGTAGTGCTTCGGGGTCTTCCCGAACGTGGACGATTTCGAACAGAATTCGTTGCTTGGTACCGTTGCCATAGTCGGCCAACGACACTCTGACTGACACCAAGTCTCAGAGCAACATTTCTTTGCGTATTGCCATCCTGAAGCCAAGCAATAGCCCTTCCTCGATCTTCGATAGTCAGTTGAAGTCGTACCATTGTCGAATTTGGAGTGTGCACCGTACACGAACGCAAGCTCCAATTATACGGAAATTCAGCATTGGGAACATGGAATACACGTGCAAAGCGTAAAAATGAAGCGCTTTGTGAAAAAGCAAGTTATGGGCACTTAGCAGACCTTTCGCTTTCGCCCTAATTTACGTGCAAATGTAAGCATGTTTTCGCCATTAGAACTAGTCGACAGTGTCAATGACAGTGGATTTTAATTCATTTATGGGTTGCTTAGACCCACTTTCGTCAAAATGGAACAATACCATGCGTGACATTATGGTCTAGCTAATATAATTGACATTCAGAAAATAATGTCGAAAATATCGTCTGACCCTCAAATTCTTTTGAGTAGTATATATAATAGTGCTACAACAGGGACGCTGGCAGACGTATTCTACAGTGTTCTATACATTGACAGAATAAATAAATTTGTAAAAAAACCTAAAAATCCTAAATAAAAGGGGCACTTCTCAAATTTGAGGGGGGGGGGGTCCGGACAGTTGGACCCCCCCCTCCCCCTCTAGATCCGCCCAGTCATCCACCTCAGTGTGAGCACTGTCATTGTATTCTGAGGGTACGCCTACCCACTGAGCCTTGCGGAGCACTCACTCAGGGTTTAAAGTCGGTATGTGGATTAAAAATCCCATGCTTCGACTGGGATCCGAACCCAGTACCTACCAGCCTGTAAACCGATGGCCTAACCACGACGCCACCGAGGCCGGTATGTAGAAAGAAAGTAGTCAATAACATTTAGCAGTTCAGTGATGTGGTTACGTTGGGTGGAGTATATACCGTGGTGGGGGTATTGGGCACACCGGAGACTAGCTCGAGTCGCCCCAAGCCTTCCCTTTATATATGTTATAGTAGAGGGCTAGAGAGGACTGTCTGTAATATTTCGGCAACCATCAACTACCAATTGGTAGCCGACTACTGTGTACAAAATACACATTTGTTTCCTAAATCTAACCATCCCGCTATAAAGACAAGAATATTTTCTTAATATTTTATAGTAAAAAAACATCACGCTACTATGGATTACGACCAGTAAAGTCAGACCCAAAGGTCGTTTTTAGTACAATTCTACCCCAAAATGCGACCACAGAATTTAGCTATCATGTAGCACAAGTGACAAACAATAAATGATGTGTTAAAATATTATTTAATAATTATTGTCCTCGCCATGGTGTTAGAATTAATGTTTCCCAAACAATAGACGAAAAATAGACCTATGTTTATGTAGCTAAAAAGACAAGAAGGAAGGAAGGAAATATTTTATTTAATGACGCACCCAACACATTTTATTTTCGGTTATATGGCGTCAGACATATGGTTAAAGACCATACATATATTGAGAGAGGAAACCCGCTTCATGAGCTAGATGTATTCGTTTCGATCAGCAGCAAGGGATCTTTTATATGCACCATCCCACAGACAGGGTAGTACATACCACGGCCTTTGATATACCAGTCGTGGTGCACTGGCTGGAACGAGAAATAGCCCAATGGGCCCACCTAACAGCAATACTAGAAACAAATAAACAACAATAATCAACAACAAAAAGTCAAGTAATTAATTTAAAAAATAAACAAAAAGCCCACCACCAACAACAACAAAAACTAAAGCAAACACCAATTAAGTCAACCTTAATAAACTTTACTTATCTTATTTAAAAACAGTAATTTAAAATAAATAAATAAATAAATAATAATAGTAACAGTGATAAATAAGGGTGAGGGAAGGCTTTAAACAGCTCGCGGATGGAAACCATTACCACACCACACATTGGATATTTCAGATGGTTTCCCCCTGCAGTTTTCTTTTTAGATATCGATGCTAAATATTAAAATACTATGAAATTTTAAATGTTATTGTTTACATTTCTGGCATTTTGTTTAAATTTGCATTTGAAGTTATTTAATTAATTTATCTCTTTCCCTGATTAATCTACCAACAAATGTCACTGATTTTTAGCAAAATATCAAAACATTTATTTAAGGTATAACATTTCATACGATATATAATGTAAAAGAAAGATTAATGAATGAAAACAAATTTATTATTGATTGTAGGAACAATTTGATTCATCAGTTGAACTCATTTCACTTATTTCCGAATCCGAACATGAGCTGCAATCGTCATCTTCAAGATGGCTGGTACTTGGAATAAGTAACAGTACCATTCGACGTCGACACTCAGCTCCACACGAAAGAACATTTTGAGCATTGTATCCAACAATGTTTACAAGGCGAAGTTTTCGTGCTCTTTCAACATTCCCAACCAATTTGACATCTTTAAACTGCTTTGTAGCAGATTCACTGTAAGCTTCATCTTTCTGATGCTTTCTCTCTTTGGCTTGGATGACTTGACTGTTGTGCCAGCTAATAACTGAAGCAACTCTTCTTGGACTGATGATCTTGAACTTTTATTGTCAACCCAGTTTGGAGCAGAACTTGTCTGTCGTTTGCTGACAGTGACTTTTTCTCCAGTCTTGGAAACCTTGTAAGCTTTTTGAAAGTCCAAGCAGTCATAATGAATAGCTTCAAAAGGCTGCCCTGAAACACGAAGTACGGAGCAATCATTTTTTTGTATCCAGTACTTAATTTCATGTGTGATGGACTAAATCATTGGAGACAAAAGCTCTCTGTCAGCCTGTGTTGGATAAAGCCTGACATAGGCTTCCGAGAATGATTTGTATGCTGAATCAAACTCCTCGATTGAAATGCACCACTGTGCATGAAGGTTCAGCCCCATGTGTGGGAAATGACATTACTATATGTAGAATGCAACAAGTCGCCAAATAATTTCATAACGATATTCTTCCGATTTTCCTTCCGGCAGCTGAGTTGCTTGAAATCAGGACAGGTCACACATTTGCGCATTCGAGTGATGTTTCACTATCATAGAAAGCATCGGGGAATGGTTTCATGCTGGTTGGGCCTGGATTAAGGTCAACGAATCCACAAACAGTCAAATTGTTTCCACCACGCCCACTGCACTGCTTAAATTTGACTGGCATTTTATTTTAGGCGGGGGGGGGGGGGGGGGGGGGGGGGGGGTCCATAATTTTTTGCTGCTAACATCTGAAGTGTATCTGGAAAAACATATATCTCGCAAGGTTCCAATGAATTGTTTGTAGCTTGTTTGAAAAGGAAAAAGGTGCCCAGGTTATTTAAACATCACTGCATCGGTAAAAATAGCACACTCATTGCAAAAAATAATAATAATAATAATAAAAAAAACTCTTGCCGGAAGAATAAAGGTTAAAATTTCAAATTTCACAGTCTTTTCATATATAAAATTTATTTCTAAAATAAAAATTGCAGGGGGAGACCGTGCAAAATATCCAATGTGACCAGTTTCCTTTGGACCACGTGTCCCTTCCGATCATGGCACAAGTCATGACGACCGGCCTCGGTGGCGTCGTGGTTAGGCCATCGGTCTACAGGCTGGTGGGTACTGGGTTCGGATCCCAGTCGAGGCATGGGATTTTTAATCCAGATACCGATTCCAAACCGTGAGTGAGTGCTCCGCAAGGCTCAATGAGTAGGTGTAAAACACTTGCACCGACCTGTGATCCATATCTAGGTTCAAACAAGGTCATGATTTGTGCTATCCTGCCTGTGGGAAGCGCAAATAAAAGATCCTTTGCTGCCTGTCGTAAACGAGTAGCCTATGTGGCGACAGCGGCTTTCCTCTAAAAAAATACAGTGTCAGAATGACCATATGTTTGACGTCCAATAGTCGATGATAAGATAAAAAATCAATGTGCTCTAGTGGCGTCGTTAAATAAAACAAACTTTACTTTAATTTTAAGTCATGACGATTGGAGGCACGTGGGGTTATGGTACGATTCAATTTATTGGGAAAGAGTTCCTTATTTTCCCCACTATTGGGGTATTGAATTATAAACATAAAATATAAACATTATGTTGGTTTTATAGAACAAATTGTTTTAAAAGATATTGTATATAACTATCGCTAACCCTAACCTTAAACTAATATTTCTTTAAAATCGTTATGGGGAAAATAAGGAACTCATGCCGAAGCGGAGGTTGGTTATGCTACTTAGTTTACTGTTGGTAGTGTGTGGATATGTTGAATTAAATCCCGTGCTCAGGTCAAGTACAAGACAACAGACATTAGTAACTGATAAGCAAGGGCAGTAGGTCTTGAAATTGCCGACTATAAGAGTGACGTATTAAATATACTGGAAGAAATACAAAATCATATTAAATCTATGAATCAACATTTCCAGAGCTTCAATTTAAAAGTGGATATGTTGGCTGCAGATTTCCAAATATAATAATAGTTTAAATATAATAATGGTTTTAATGTGTATATTTAAATATGAATTGAAAGAATTCGACCCGTACCCCTCTATATGAAAGGCTCTAAAGACTAACCCTAACCCTATACTTAAAACTACCATAACCATTAAAAAAGGGGGTACGGGTCGAACTCATGCCACAGCTTCAACCCTGGTGGAGAAACATTGCACGTGCAGCATTGTTCGGGACGCCATATTGGCCAGCTAGTATTCGCTACTTTTCCACTGCGAAAACCACCACAGAAAACTCCAATCCGAACTCTCCACAACATCGTTCCGATTCCCATAGTATTTCCAAATATCAGGAAATTTTCACCTTCATAAATATTCACAAATATTGGATTTCAAAGGAAAAATGTCAATAAAATTCAAGAGTTAACGAAACCAAGACTGTCTCAATCCACGCGCATGCGTACCTCCCATGTTCACTCCTAAATTATCTTGGAATAAAGCTCAGCTCTGTCTCAGGCAAACAAATCGGTGTTGACACTTTACCGGTACGACAAGAGAGCAGAAATTATACCTTTTTCAGATAGCTTTAAATTATTTGATGCCAAGATAACCCCAATTTTATCTTATGGATCAGAAATATGGGGTACTAGCAGATGTAAAATTATTGAAGTTGTGCAAATTAAATTTTGTAAATACCTCCTTAAGGTTGGGAAATCAGCAAAAATTATATTGTGTTGGGTGAGTGTGGTAGGGTCCATCTTCAACTTATTTATATTACAAGAGTTATCAAATATTGGTGTAAACGTTTTCAACAAGCAATTTTCAGATTACCGTGTCAAAGTTATTTGATGTTAAAATCTTTAGATGATGCTGGGTACATTAACTGGGCTACACAAGTGAAAGGTTTTGTATGGCTATGTCAGGAAGTAGGTAATATCGATTTGTTTATCTCATTGTTTAAACAGAGACTTATGACAATTTTCAGCAACAATGGTCAGCTGATATAAATATATCTGCCTCATGTTATTATTACAAGCAGTATAAATATCTATTGAATATCGAATGATACTTGCAACTTAAGTTTGCGATACATATGTGAAAAGGGCCTTGTCGAATTTTAGATGCAATAACTTTGGATTTGCTGTAGACATTGGCAAATATAACCTATGAACAAAGATGGTGCCCTTTTTTGTAGAAATAATGATGAGGGTTTTTTTTTATTGAAGACCAACTACATGTATTACTCAAGTGTAAAAAGTATACGGACTATAAGTTTCTTTTTTATTTCATCAATAAATATTTGCATGTACCACCATCGATTATTTTTGTGTAGCTGGTGTCATCTACAAATGAACTATTTCTGTACAATATGTGAATTTTTTTATATCAGGTATCTGTAATAAGAAAGTTAGGTGATGATGTTTTGTAAGTTAACCACATGCATGTAACAAAATATATATGATGGTTTTTTTTGTATTTTTTGTATTTTGGGCCTGTGGCCTTAATATTGAATAAACTTGTTCTTGTTATATTATTATATTTAATTTAAAGTTAAACACTATTTAATATCTTGCTGACAGGTCAGTTAGTTCAACATTACAATTGACTAATTGTCTATTTACTAACCTTACATGTATGATCATACAATTATCTGCTTCTTTGTTCCTGGTTTCTCTTCAAACGTCTAAACTGTATAAAAGTTGTTAACTACAATATTATATCAGTTTTATGTTTTAAGATGTCAACATTGCTAGCAATGGGAATTAATTTGCTCCAACGGAACCTTGTGCAAGCTACACACAAGGTAGACAACTTAATAGAAAGAACACAAAGAGAGGTGGTTTAACAGATCGTTATAGTTATTTGATTCATTTATTTCACATTACTTACAAGTCTCATTTTTAATTGTATACAGTATCTGACCGTCAGAATGCTTACCTACAATAAGTTTATTTGTGACGAGATGTGTAATTTACTGAACATTTTATGTTCATATTTCAGCATGATCTGTTTCCGATATTGTGTTATTGTCGTTCAATGTTTGTTATTCATCAAAATAAATACCGCTTGTACGGTCGAGTTTTAACCGTTGAATTCAAAATTATATGTAGAACAAAAATAGTCTTGTGCTGAGTGAAATTGATCAGGTTAAATGTCACAATTTATTTCCATACTACGGTCGAAACCAAATTGTTAACTACGTATGATAACTTATACTCTACCTTTAGGCCATAAGAATGAAAGTTATAGATTTGCGTCCACCGCCCACATGCCGTGAAAGTTACCGCTAAAATTTTTCATTATTTACACATTTTTTCATTATTTGCACAAAAAAAGGCACTTAATGATCATCACACAAATTCAAGTTACAAATTGTCAATAGTAGTAATGTCTACGAGGTCCTTTGCACCAAAACTGCCATCTCTGTCATAAATTCTGAAGTGTAGCCCAGTAGAGCATTGAATCCTCAAGCAGGAAGCAGTATATTCCAAACATTGATGAAAATTGCCGAACTCTTGATGTGTTGAATGATGTAATAATAGATCAATAAAAATAATGAATAATGAAAAAAAGCCTCATGTGTTTTTAAAATTGTGCGGACGCAAATCTATAACTTTCATTCTCTTGGCCTTAAAGGTAGGGTCAACTCAAACAAGAGCCTTATGTGTTGGAAAGATGCATACCCGGACCGCCAACACATACTGACACTTTAGCAAATGAAAAACACGTAATTTTAGAGTTAATAAAAAAACATGATTATTCCTGCTAACTGGGGGCAGCCATTTTGTTTCGTTTTTGTGACGTCCGGTGGGATAGCTTGGGGTGAAGTGACGTCAGCTCCTGACCATCTCCTGTATGTACAGTGTAAACAAAATCTCTTTGATCAACCTGACTTGTAAAACGTAATAATATAATAAACTATTTAACTAAATATATTTCAAGTTGCATTAACGGAACAAAATGGTGTTATAGTAGTTTTCTCTGTTTAATAATCCAAAGGAAAAATGTACACTATTACGCCTATTGATATGCTACGTTGAAGCAAAAACGACAACCCACGATACCCAAGTGATAATTTTCTTTTCTTTGGGACTACGTAATTGGTCGGTTCTGTGGTTTTAGATGGAAAAGTCTACTTAATCAATAGTTTTACAGAACTATTTACAGTAATAAACCGTTACATATAATAGCCGTCACATTTAACTGTTTTATTAATTAACTATATGATTATACGTGTTGATATTAAGCAATAATGTGCATTATATATCGTTGAATATGCATACCAGGCCAAATGCCATAATTGTCCTCTCCTTTAATTACTGTTTTATCATATTTTTATCATAAACAAATCATGAAAAAACCCCATTATATTGACACAGATTCCACAAAGTCACTGATATCGACTTCGCTGAGATCGCATAGAGAAAAATACATGCAGTTTTCTGCCGTCTTCCATTTTGCTTGTAAACAAGTTTACTCTTCAAGAGGGGTGGATCCATATCACGTAATCAAACAATGTAATGACATACGCTACTGTATAACGCACTCATAATTACGTCACATACTTAGGAGGTTTCTACCCATCTTGAAGAGTATTCCACAAAATGGCAGACGGTGAAAAATTGCATGTATTTTGCGGTCTGACTATTTATTATTTTATAAAATATTTAGTGGTAAATGAAGTAAAAGAATTCATTTTAATTTTAGGTCTTAATGACAGTCGATTGCTAAGGGAGATAATCGACTGTTTACTCCAAGACACCGTAAGATGCCCCAAGACACCGCCTATTTACCCCAAGACACACACGATACTCCAAAAACATACACGATACCCCATATACCCCCAAGGCTTTAAAATGTGTATGATTTTTATTTTTAAAAGAGGTATACATTTTCTTGCTATTGTTGGTTTATATATATATATATATATATATATACACACACACACAAACACGTAGATTGCGGTGTCTTGGGGTAAATAGTCGATTATCTCCCTTAGCAATCGGCTGTCATTTTTTTTTTTTTTTTTTTTTTTTTTTTACATTTCAGGCAGGTCCCGAACATGCCGGGTGCTCCATTTATTTCAGAAAAGACCTCCCTATTTACAATAAACCAGGTTCTCCTTGAATGTGGCCAATAAAGATATACATATAAGTGTCAGTGCTTGTTTCAAAATAATATACATTTTAATTAGTGCATGTTTGTATTTTTGTTTTCTTTACTGTGATTAGTGTATATGGCTTAGGTGATGTGTATTTACAATATATAAACCTGGTTTGCGGACCTGGCCCCCAAAGCTACAAGCCGGGGGGTCCAGGTCTATTTTTCTACATTTGGTGCAATTTGCCATTTTTTTATCATAGTTTATATGTAATGTCAAAGGCATCATTGCACGAGGCAATGACCCCCTTGAAACACCAGTGTCTTAAGAATTTTTCTTTTTTGTTGGGCCGCTCTAAGGCGGCAAAAAATTCTATTTCAACCCTTGAATAAACTAAATGTTTGAAAAGTGCCATTTCGTTACATGGCTTATCGCCGTCTAATAGTTTTCTAGTTGTCCATATTACCCTTATCGCTTTACTCCAAAGAAAAATTCCTAACTGCGATGCATAATCTCCAGGCTTATGTTTTATGCCAAAAATCATGGCGTACGGGTTCAAGCGAAATTTATTACCGAAAAGTTTTTTGAAGATTGGTTCAATTTGCTTTATAAATTATAAACCGGCCTCGGTGGCGTCGTGGCAGGCCATCGGTCTACAGGCTGGTAGGTACTGGGTTCGGATCCCAGTCGAGGCATGGGATTTTTAATCCAGATACCGACTCCAAACCCTGAGTGAGTGCTCCGCAAGGCTCAATGGGTAGGTGTAAACCACTTGCACCGACCAGTGATCCATAACTGGTTCAACAAAGGCCATGGTTTGTGCTATCCTGCCTGTGGGGAGCGCAAATAAAAGATCCCTTGCTGCCTGTCGTAAAAAAGAGTAGCCTATGTGGCGACAGCGGGTTTCCTCTAAAAAAAATGTGTGTGGTCCGTAACCATATGTCTGACGCCATATAACCGTAAATAAAATGTGTTGAGTGCGTCGTTAAATAAAACACTTCTTTCTTTTATAAATTATAAATAGTTTTGTTTTGTTGCAGTGAAAAAAGGCATGCAAGACTGAGTCCACTCAGTTGCACACAAGGCACTCCGGAGTGGACGCAATCTTCCAGTCATATAGATGTTTTCTGACTGCAATTACGTTTCTAATCATTTTATAAATTAAATCATAGTCGGGATTTTCAATGAAACCTGAATTTAATGTTTTCCAAATGTTTTGCCAGTTTATGGTTTCATTAAAGGCTATATTCCACCTGGTCTTAAATGATGCATCTTTGTAAGTTCTTACTAACAAGACTGCGTATATGTCTTTAGTTTTCGCGTCTGTCACGTCTTTTTTCGTGTCACCTATGTTGATACGAAAGATGGCGTCTAAGTCACCATCAAGGGGGTCTTCATTTTGTAGCGTCCTTAGTAATGTCCGCGAAAAGTTGTCCTGTAGGTCTTTTAATTGGCAATAAAATACCGCGTACGGCTTAAAAATTAATTCTTTAAGTCATTTTCCACTAAATATTTTATAAAATAGTACATTTTAATTCATTTAAAAAAATATTTATGGAGTCTTGGGGTGTCTTGATGGTGTCTTGTGGTGTATTGGGGTGTCTTGGGGTAAATAATCAGACCCTGTATTTTGTCCTAGAAGATCTCAACAAAGTCGATATAGGTGATATGGTTTAAGTCTAATGTGTGAAATTTGTGTCATTGTAATTGTTTTTTCACTCTTTATGTCTTGGCAAAAAGTGGAAAAATCAAACGGTGATTTATTATAATTGTTAACAATTTTAGTTATGACTTGAGTTGATCAAGATAAACCTAGAGCACAACCACTTGCAGAGCTTTCACTCGAGGTTTATCTTGATCAACTACCTGCTAAATTGTCCCAATGATTGGACCTTTGCCATAATACAGGCACAATAGGCTGGTGAGTTTGACTTGTGAACTCCCTGCCGCTACACACAAAAGTTGATTATGTCACGTGCCTACAAATGTTACTCTACGTGACCACAAGAAAATACTGTTCGGCTTCCTTTTGTGTAGGGTCATTGCATGGTTTTGTTTGTGTAGCCAGGGGTGCAGAAAGTACTAGCCCGCACGCCAAATGTGAGTAAATATTCTGATGGACGAGTTAAAAAATACAACTACTAGTCTGGCGGGCGATCTGTCTTTTTGTGACAACCGTAAACTCCCCCTTCCCATCGAATCTGCAACTCCACATCAGCTGTGCCAGAATTCCAAACTATTCAAACAAACTGTTCAGAATTATCACGAAATACACAATACATTTACCGCATTAAGAATAAATGTAAAAAACTTAGTCTTTTCCAGAATATATTTTTTTGTTTTGTTTTGTTAATCAAGGTTTTGGGGAGGGGGTGAGGGCTTGATTTTGTTTACCATCTGATGTTGATCACTTGGTCAACCAAGTGTCATTAATATGTTTGTCAAATTTATATCTATCATTTGAAGTGTATATTATAATATTGTTAAACAATAATATATTGTTCTGTATATGGGCTGGCGGACTAGTAGAAATACTGGCGAGCTAGTACATTTTAGTTGGTTCTAATCTGGAGAACTAGTGAAATATTTTCCATTTCTGCACTGGCCACTGTGTAGCATTGGTACCAGTTAATAACATGTAAGTTTAATGATACAGTTCGACTCAACAATAATCAAAATATTGGTCTGTTGCATCAGATTTAGACAAAAAATTGTACTTTGGAAAACAGTAGTTGGCACCCATTTAGTTGTCCACAATTTCGCTTTTATTGTATAGATCTTTTTAACTCTTCTTCAAATCAAAATAATTAATTTTTGAAATATTTACTGTAAATGTGAGCATTAAAAATGGAATGGAAACATGTTCTTAAAAATTGAGGAAATAATCTTGTGTTAACTACTGATATTTGCGGGATAGTATATTTTCATATTTACTAGCCCTGCAGGCTGGTAAATTGTTTTAATTATCAATGATGCAGACCTGTGAAGTAAGGAAAATCTTTTTGGAGGCCTCAAAGGATTTAAAATTGATTTTATGTATAGGATTAGCATGAAACAAATTGATGTCAATTTCTGCTGTATAAAATTTAGTTTTTAAAGGGTTCATGTTTACCAGTATGGTGCAAATCTACTTTTATTATCAACAATACATTATTAATTAAATAGTTTTCATGTTCATAATATAATTGTAATTTACTTATTTATAACTTGCTATTAATTATGTAAATTTTATTGATAATAATATTCTATTTTACAACCATTTAAGGACTGATATGGATACAGAAGTTCTAACTGAAGTACCTGAATCATTAACACGACTCGCTCGACTCATTGTCCGTGGGTTCTACTCCCCCGAGACTGCTATAGTCATAGACATGCTGGTCCGCAATCCGTGCATCAAGGAAGAGGATATGATAGAACTTCTCAAATTTGAACGTAAACAGTTACGTTCGATCATCAATTCACTGAAAGCTGACAAAATTCTAAAAGCTCGCATGCGGGTGGAAACTGATGCAGAAGGGAAGTGCACGAGACACAACTACTATTTCATTAATTACAATGTGTTTGTGAACATTGTCAAGTACAAATTGGATCACATGAGGAGAAAGATTGAAATGGAGGAGAGAGACAACACGAGTCGTGCCTCGTTCAAGTGTTCTAACCCTCAGTGTCAAAAGACATTCACGGATCTAGAGGTCGGGCAAATGATTGACCCAATGACTGGCCTGTTACGGTGTACAATTTGTGAACAGGCAGTCGAGGAAGACGAGAGTTCGCTGCCCAGCCAGGATGCGAGGACGTTAATGGCAAAGTTTAATGAACAGATACAGCCGATATATGACCTGCTTAGAAACTGTGAAGATATTAAACTTGCACCAGAAATTCTTGAACCTGAACCAATGGATCTTTCCAAAATTTTGCAGCCAAGGTTTGTACATTTTATCTTTATGTTTACGTGCCATATATTGCCGTGTATTAGCTGACTTTTGAAGTCTAGAAATACTTTCCAAAAGAAGAGAGTCGCCTTATACACGGAGGCAACAAATTCGTTAATAAAATCCTGATTGAAAACACTTCTACCTGCGACTTATAAATTTTGTATCAGACCCGTAAAGCCTTTCACAGCTTATGCAGTGTTCGAGATTAACAGTATCCCGATATCCCGAGGATACCAGAATTTAATTTTGGATACAAGACTTCAATAACCCAGTATCCTACCAGGATACCATATAATGTTGTTGTTTTAATTCTGCATTTTTATTTTTCGCTGAAACAATGAAAGTTGTCATTTACTGGTGAAGTTAAGTAACAGTATTTTCGAGCTCGTACCCAGTCTAATGCTATGCCGTAACAATATCTCCCCCAACTCATTTAAGTGGGATACTAAATTCTCGGGTGGGATACCAGATTTTGAAATGTTAGTATCCAACTGGGATACTACACAAAATATTTAATCTCAAACACTGCTTATGTAACAGTGATTTGTGCACAGTATAAATAAAACACCCCATCATGCAATATTATGTACTTTTTTATTCTTGAATGCATTATACGTTTGATGAATAATAAACAAAAGGTATGTGAATAATTTAATTACTTGTGTGCAGTGATATGTTGTTACAGCTTGAATTGTTTATTTTCCTGTTATGATTTATCAGTGCTAATTATTTTTGCACGGCATAGAAGACATTTATGATTAGCATTGCAATAACTATTACCGTGTGTGTAATAATTGAAGGGAAAAAAATATAATAAAAAAGAAAAACACAAGTCTATAAATTGTTGACAGTATTATTGAAATCAATACAATGTACATCTGAACAAAAGATGACTTCGGCTTATACACGAGGCTGATGATTTTGTACTTGATAGTTAGGGTCAAACTAAGAGGTATGTCGGCTTATCCAAGGAGTCAGCTATACACAGCAATATATGATATACATGTATACATGAATGCAGGAAGGAGCTAGAGACATATATACATGTAGTTATTTAATGAAACAGTCACCCCAGACATTGTTTAATCAAAAATGTGTGAAAATGTGACTACATGTGCTAAAGTGTCGTCAATAAACATATTACATATAAATATCCCTTGCTGCTAATCGAAGAGAGTAGCCCATTGTATCTATAGTGAAATGCAGTGGCTTTTCTCCCTCATTATTTATGTGGTCCAAAACTGTATGTCCTGTGCTATATATAACCATATACCTAAAATGCATATATTAATTATGGTTATATGCTGAGTTAAATAAAATGTTCCTTCCATCCTTCCTTAAATAAACATTCCAGTCCTTGATGACTCACTGTGAACCTGTTCATTATTGTAATTTACTGAATTCAAATTTGTTGCACACCTGTTCTTGTCATTATATTAATATATTTACCATTAATTAATACTTCTTATAAACAATACATTAGTGATTTCACTAGAAATTTGGCAAGTCATGGTAGACCAAACACTTTTGGGGCATTTTCACCATTTTCGGGGCACTTGTTTTTCATTAAAAATACACAAAAATTAATTGAAATAAACATTAATGTAATTTATGTGCTTGCTTTAATAAATGAATGGCAAAATATATAAAAGGCATATTTTATTAATTAATAATACCTTTTTGGGTGTTTTATAAAGGCAATTTTAGAATTAATTAGTGAAAAAGGCTTGTTTAATCTCAGGGCAGCATGGTGCTGATTAGAACGTATATGATTGTACTAATATAATACCAGTAATTAATACTACTAATAAACAGTACAAGTTCAGAATGTGTATACGATTTGGATTTTTGGAGGGTGGTTTTCTTTATAATACATACATACATACAGGTACATGTATCCATGTGCACATGGATTTCATGATATTATTGATAAATAAAAATTGTAACAGTTATTTCTGTTACAATGTATTTCTGTTTCACTATTAATGTTCGCCTGCTGTTGATATTTGGACAGAGGTCAAGGTGGTAAACTGTCGGATCAGGATCCCGGCAAGATGACGTGGAGCGGGGAGGCGTCGCGTAAGACTGCGTTCGGCTACAGTGAAAACCAGTTGACCGTCACGGTTGGCGAAGACAACGGCATCACGGCGCCAGTGAAGAAACGGGCAGCACCTGACTGGATGACAAACAGCACAGTTGATGGCGCCTCTAATGATCTGCAGATCATTGTATGTGTACATCTGTTCATCTGTTAATCTGTAATCAGGGATTTTTCCAGAGGGTAAAGCTGGGTAAAAATGGGTACCCTAAAATATTTTGAGGTTTCTGATGAGTACATAATTTTGTTTTACAGTTGAAAACTTGTTTAACTTCGGCATGAGTGCCAGTAAGCTTACCAGCCCATCAATGGCATGCCCTGGAATAAATCTCTGGCAGAATCCCTGATAATGGATTTTAAATTGCAGGCTGTCCATTCATCGTTTGACCGATCTCAGTGGTGTACACAGAGGTTAAATCATCACACTTAAAGCTGGTAGTGTAATGCTAAGTATTGGGTTCACATCTCAGTACCAGGCATGGTGCTTATATAAAACGTAGCCCAGTGGTAAAGCGCCCACTTGATGCATGATCGGTTTGGGATCGAACCCTGTCGGTGGGTCCATTGGGTTATTTCTTGTTCCAGCCAGTGCTCCATGACTGGTATATCAAAGGCTGTTGTATATACTATCCTGTCTGTGGGATGGTGAATATAAAAAAATATAGCGGGTTTCCTCTTTACGACTATATGTCAAAATTAGCAAATGTTTGACATCCAATAGCCGATGATTAATAAATCAATGTGTCTAGTAGTGTCGTTAAACAAACTTCTTATATAAAACTTTTAGAGTCATGACTCAAGACTGTAATAGAGTCTGAGACTCTAACACCATGGTAATGCCATACAAATTGTATGCATGTGATGTCATTAGAGATTGAGTTTAGACTCTAAGGGCCGATTTCATATGTCTGGGTTTTGAAACACTGGGTTATATCAAAACCTAGGTTTAACACTGGTTTACGTAAAACACTGAAAAACGTGACTAAGACCTACACCCGTGGTGCATTTTACATATGTGTTTTTTACCCATGTTTACAAAAGAACACTTTTTACATGGGTCACCCGCAGATTTGGAAAGGGACATAAGCGATTTGGCAAACACACAAAATGATGAGTTTGTGTTCACGACTGTTTTAATGTTAAATTTATAACAAAATGTAATTTTAACACAAATCATTATTTATATTTTTAGCAGAATAACAATAACTTTTGTTTTTGAAAATTATCTGTGAACGTGATTAAAATGCAAAGTTATAGCAATACCCAGAACAGTGTGTAAAGTGGTTTACATTGTTTCTATAGCCTACATGCACGAGCATGTGCGTCTAAAATAAAGGCGTTTAGAGAAAACATAGCTTGGGTCTTAAATAGAATAGCAAACTCGGTACCAGTTGTTATCAGATTTATGTTCCGAGTGAAATACTTTTCATTTGTCACTCGCTAAAGCTCACGACAACTAAAAATTATTTGACTCTGGACATAAATTTGATAATAACTGGTATCTCATTTATTATCCTCTATATATCTCAGGCGCTTTGTTGTTCGTTAGCCTCGAACATGGTGAAGGGGTGGATCTAATTATACAGTCGTGCTAAAAAAAAGGCAAAAGGGCATCTTGTCTAAAGGGAGGGGTTCGAACCCCCCCTACCCCCACCCTGTATTCACTTCTGTAGTGGCTTCAAATGATCTCTAAAATACGTTCACATTTCATGGCTCTGGCAATACTGACATAAAACACAATTTTGCTGCTGAAATTATCCATGAAGAAAAGTTATATTGAGCAAACCCAGCAAAAAACCACCTCAAGGGCAGGTTTAAACAAGCAATACAATTGTAACCCAGTGTTAAACTAGGATTACTGAAAACCAGACATGTGAAATGCACAGTCCCAGGGTTTAACCTAGGTTTAAACCATATGTTTCCAAAACCCACCGATAAACTAGACATATGAAATCGGCCCTAAAAGTTTTATAAACATGGCCCCTGCTCCCACTCAAAGTGAATTTTAATTACTCTGTGGAGTACTAGGCTATTCCAATTAAATACTAATTGCCTGTCAAGCATAAATAATAATGTTATATATAAGTTAACATTTAATAATAAATTGTTAACAATTTTTTTTTTTTAATATAAATGCTGAATAAACATGCATGTAACTTTGACATCATATAAAAAAAACTAGGTTTAAAAGATGTTTTATTTAAAAAAAATATATATTTATTTCCTTTATGATTGTTGTTTTAGTGTTATGATTTTTATATATATATATATATCCTGGCGTCATATGTTTTCGATACGATAAGCAAAAAATTTAAATATAATAAAAACAATACTTCGTACATACAATACTACTTTACCTTTCTCAAGTTACATTAGTTTATTGTGAAAAACAGTGATAATTTCCCATGAACACCAAATTTTCCTCCAAAAACACTAGCTGCTAAGTCGTACAGGTGTTTCCGCTATATTTTCACAAACGTCATATGTTTTCGATAAGTTTCATTGGCTGTCTATTTTGTCCTTTTTATGGCAGTGAAGTGTCTATACTCCGTGCAATAATTTACATCAAAATCTTCTTTTGAAAATAAAATCATATAATGTTTGTAACTTGTAAAAAATATTGAATAATCTTCAGACCAATAGACAGTGTTCACTTAAAACATATTTACATGTTTTCGTCATAGGCTAATGTCTAATCCTCTTGTTATACGTATCAACGACACCTAAATTCAGACTGTCACCTTAAGTACTCTGACAGAGATACAGAACTATATATTTTCAAAAAATCGAATTCCACCAAAAACAATTTTTTTGCTAGTAAATGTAAATGCACATGTAAACATGCCCCCACCAGAAATTACCGAAAAGATCTTTGCTGTGAATGACATAAGAGGTAATCCAACCAGCCTTCCATAAGTTTTATTGTTCAGTGTAATGATCACGTGGTATATCGTCGAACTTTGGCAGGTCAGATGTCAGTGTTGCAGACGATAACTTTGCAGGGATTTGTGATACCTGGATTTCGCTATGTGAGGCATTTCATTAGTACCAAAATATTGCATTACAAAAAACTGATAACATGCACACTATTTATGGTATTATAATTAAAACATAAACTTGGCAGCTTGACTTGAAGCATTTTTAATATTGTGAGGTAAAAGACACTTCGTTGTTTATGTTTAGGCTGATAATGGCGTAATATCTTGCATAATCTCGCGATACATGCAGTTACAAACAAAGTATCGAAAACATATGTCGATCGAAATTGTATGACAGTACAATATATATATATTTCAACTTGTAGTCAACAGAGAAAACTCGCTGAGTCAGAATTACCAAATGTTTGACACCTAATAGCTGATGATTAATTAATCAATGTGCTCTAGTGCTCTACCAGAGTGACCTCTAGTTATCGTTAAAAAAAACAAAGAAACTGTTTGATTTGAGATTTTTTTATTTATTACCAGGTTGATGAGCCGACATTTGAAGTGGGTGCGTCACGCGTTGATGCCACCGAGGTGATGAACACGTTGCTGGTTCATGAGAAGAAGGCCACTAGAGCCTTGATCCCGGGAGCTGGCAGTGACGAGTCGAGCAGTTCCTCGGAAGACGAGTCTTCCATAAAACCTGCAGTTATCTCTGGTAGTAAGTACACAAGCTGACTATTACACACAATACCTGAGGCATACTCAGAAGGCCAACCATTTGTAGTCACCTGATATCTCTGGTAGTAAGTACACAGGCTGACTATGACACACAATACCTGAGGCATTCTCAGAAGGCCGGCCTTTTGCAGTCACCCATTATCTCTGTTAGTAAGTACACAGGCTGACTATTAACACACAATACCTGAGGCATACTCAGAAGGTCAACCATTTGCAGTCACCTGTTATCTCTGGTAGTAAGTACACAGGCTGACTATTAACACACAATACCTGAGGCATACTCAGAAGGCCAACCATTTGTAGTCACCTGATATCTCTGGTAGTAAGTACACAGGCTAACTATGACACACAATACCTGAGGCATTCTCAGAAGGTCAACCATTTGCAGTCACCTGTTATCTCTGGTAGTAAGTACATGGGCTGACTATGACACACAATACCTGATGCATTCTCAGAAGGCCAGCCATTTGCAGTCACCCGTTATCTCTGGTAGTAAGTACACGGGCTGACTATTACAGACAATACCTCAGGCATACTCAGAAGGCCAACCATTTGCATTGTCCAATTTGAAAGGATTTCAAATCATAACCAATTAGTAGGGGCAGTTATGGTCTGTTTTGTTTTTATTATTTACCCTCAAATTATTTTCTGGTATCTAGCTTAGTAGACCACTCACTTGAGGTGCTTGCAACATAGGATCGAACCACCTCAGTGGACCCATTCTCTGATTGAGCTTTTTTCTAACCCAACCAGTGCCCCATGACTGGTATAGCAAAGGCTGTGGTACATGCTGTCCTGTATGTAGGAAAGTATATAAAAGATCCTTTGCTGCTAATGAGAAAAATATAGCGAGTTTCCTCTAAGACTATTTCAGATATAACCAAATGTTTGACATCCAGTAGCTGATAATTAATAAATCAGTGTACTCTAGTGATGTTGTTAAACAAATAAAAACTTTTCATTAGATTGGATTTAGTGCTTACCATTAAATGAATATTTTAGGACCTGATGTAATGGTAACCAATCAAATATGACTTCCATGTAGTAGTTTATGTAGTTGGTACCATAATAAGCACTATCGAAGTGCAGATACCTGAAGGGTTGTTGGGAATGCACACCCCTTCCCCAAACTTCAAGTGACCTACAAACTGAAGGATGAATATAATAATGTTTGTTTTTCATTGTGGTAGATGGTTCGATAGCTTGGTGTTTCTGGAGAAGCTTGCCATATATAATTGATGTTAGTCTTCCTTGGAATACTGTAGGTGCCTTCTTTTGAAGTTGCAGGGTGTGGGATGTTGCACTGTGGTAAAGCATTCGCCTGATGTGCAGTCGGTTTAGGATTGATCCCCATCAGTGGGCTATTCTTGTTCCAGCCAGTGAACCACGACTGGTATATCAAAGGTCGTGGTATGTGCTATCTTGTCTGTGGGATGGTGCATATAAAAGATCCCTTGCTACTAATGGAAAAATGTAGAGGGTTTCCTCTCTAAGACTGTCAAAATGATCAAATGTTTGATATTCAGTAGCTGATGATCAATAATCAATGTGCTCTAGTGGTGTCTTGTAATAAAATAAACGTTTTTGAAGTTGCACCCTACTCCCTGGAAAATCCTGAATCTGTTTCAGTTAATTACATGTAGGTGTAGCTCAAGGGAAAAACATTGTTGGTGTTCTGTTCCATATATTCTAACATTTTCTTTATTGTTACATGATAAACACCTTCCAACCTTGTAACAGAAATGGTTTTTATTTTATTTTTGACATTCCCCCTCCCCACATTTTTCACTTTCTAACTATGTGTAGATATACTTCAACTCATAAACGTACATAATAATTATTAAAAGCAATCTTAATTCTGGTTATTTTACTTGATAGATAATGATTTTAGATAAGACTAATTATGGAGATGATATTATGTAGCTAGTGTTTCTGTCAGAAAGAAATTTTTGGGTAGGGCACTTTGGAATTGAATGCAACCACAAAGAAAATGGGTTAAGTTTAAGGTTAGGGTTATAAAATTTTGTCATAAGGTTAACTTAAAAAAAAAAAAATGTGCAAACAAATTGGATATGGTGCCATACCCATTTTACCTTCTAGCAGACACCCTGGTAGCTGGTTTCCTCCAAGGCTACGTGTCAAAAAATTTCAAATGTTTAACATCCAATAACGGATGATTGATAGATCAATGTGGTCTAGTGGCATCGTTAAAAAAAACTTTTAACTTTTACTCTCTAAGACTATATATGTTAAAATTACCAAATGTTTGACATCCAATAGCCCATGATTAATAGATCAATGTGGTCTAGTGGTCGTGTTAAACAAAACAAACTTTAATCAGTGTTACATTTGTGTTTTCAGACATCGATGAGATGGAGAGTGAGGAGGAGGATTCTGTTCCCATGGTGATGATCGGAGACAGAAAGGTGCCGTATCCAGAGATTACAGACGATATTGTAGAACAAATGACCCCTGATGAGAAGGAAGAGTATATTAGAATAGGACAAGAGTGGTACCAGCACATGTACGAATGATCTCTTGTTAAACTTTGTAAATAAATTTTTATTTGTTTAAATGCCCATTTGTGTTTTTATAGTACTTTTAGTCAGACTTTTCACACAGGAAATATTTTAGTGTGGGTTCAAATGAGAAATTTTTATTTAGTTCTTAGCTTCCACTTAAATGCCAGTACACAACTAATCTAAGATCGATCCCCATCAGTGGACCCATTGGGCTATACCTTGTTCCAGCTAGTGCACCATAATGACTGGCATATCAAAGACATGGAATATGCTATCCTGTCTGTGGGATGGTGCATATACATGTAAACAATCCCTTACTACTAATGGAAAATCTTTTTCTTTTTAAAACAATATGTAAAAATTACCAAATGTCTGGCATCCAATAGCTGATGATTAATAAATCATAGTGCTCTAGTGGTGTCGTTAAACAAAACACACTTTACAGTTGGAATGGGAAATAATCGGTGATGAAAAATGGTCCTGTTGCCTGTCGCATCACATAAGCCCTCTTAACAATATACTGCTAGGTCGAATAGTTACATAATTTGGAGCAAAATAAATAGAGAAAGAAGAGAGGATTGGAATATTTAATAATATAGAAATGACTAAAATACTATTAAATAAATAAAAAATTAGTTTACAATATCGGTGTCTATATATGTAGTAGCTGAGAGTGGATTTTACCTCCTAATAATTTCGTACATGTATTGGTACGATCACAACTGTGAAGAATATTCAGACCGTGAAACTACCCACACCCAAAAAACACCCTATTTGTCTGGCTAGAGAAGACTTTAATTATGTGCCTTGATGTCTCTTCTCTCCTCCTTCCAGCCCCAACCCACGTTACATTTGACTAGGTAAGGTAAGACTTCTAGTATATTGAATAGCATCATTGTGGATACGGTTACTTTTTTTTTCTTTTTTCTTTTATAACAGCAATTTAGCCGTCACCATTACTGGGTGATACATGTACAAAAAGTCAGGAAGTAATGAGTCCATGCGTATTGTTTGCAGAAGAATCCCCCCCCCCCCTCTTTTTTTTTTTAATGTGCTGTTTATGAATGTTAACGCACACTCCGTAATTATTTTGGTATACATCAAATTAAAATGAAAGGATTCTAATATTAAACCCGAGAAATTTAAATATTGGTTGAAAATATGCATCAATGCCTCAGATTTCCTTCATAATGACCAAAATACTAAAAAAAATTTGTCTCTCTCTAGTTTCCTCAAAAGTAAATCTGAAGTACAACAGCATTTCTCTAAACTAACTTAATGGTGCCCCCACCCCCCATATTACTCCGTTTTAACAGATATTTTGTTTTCGCCCAAAAGTGTTATTTACTCTTAACTGCATAAAACTACACTATTAATGTACTACATCCAATAAGTTATCTTTTCAGTATTTAAAAAGAAAAAAATTATATTTGTATTTATTAATATATATATAATTTTATAAAATGTACGGATAATATATGGTACTATGAAGTTGAACTGTATAGACCTATGCAGCTTGTACGTCGACCGGCCTCGGTGGCGTCGTGGTTAGGCCATCGGTCTACAGGCTGGTAGGTACTAGGTTCGGATCCCAGTCGAGGCATGGGATTTTTAATCCAGATACCGACTCCAAACCCTGAGTGAGTGCTCTGCAAGGCTCAATGGGTAGGTGTAAACCACTTGCACCGACCAGTGATCCATAACTGGTTCAACAAAGGCCATGGTTTGTGCTATCCTGCCTTTGGGAAGCGCAAATAAAAGATCCCTTGCTGCTATTCGGAAAGAGTAGCCTATGTAGTGGCGACAGCGGGTTTCCTCTTAAAATCTGCGTGGTCCTTAACCATATGTCTGACGCCATATAACCGTAAATAAAAAAATGTGTTGAGTGCGTCGTTAAATAAAACATTTCTTTCTTTCTTTCTTGTACGTCGATTCTTAAAGTTTGAATTGTAAGGTTAAAAATACAAAAGTCATTGTTTGTATTTTATTAAACATCTGCACTAATACAACTCGGCTACAAAGCTCGACCCATCTCTGCTTAGCTGTACTTGTTTCTTCTTGATAGTGTTAAGCCAGTGAGCACCGTCTGATGACGTAGTTCCAGTATCCAATTTGAGGCAGTCTACACGTTCTAACAAACTTACCGTGTCCGCGTTTGGTAAACGTAACAAGGCATTTGCCCTGGATGCTTCATTGTGTTTTTTTTAACATGGAGCTTAAACCACGCTTTATACGATAATTCATTTTGTATACGGGGCAAGACGGGATGATGTCGCGTTTGCCGTGAGCTACGGCAACAAAGCAACCACATAAATATACACCAAAAAACTCACAATTATCACAAATTTATCGAAAATAACTTTCTGTGGATTATTTTGGATTTTCACACTGCAAAGTTTTGGAAGGAGTGTTTTTATTGGTTATATCATTCATCTTACTTTTCTGAGATCTTCTAAGCAGCGCAAAGGAAGCACCCAGAACAGACGTGCTTAAAATTAATGAATTCTTGTCAAAGTTGTTATAAGAATATTTTAAACCCCCCTACAACAACAAATAAATAGCACAACAAACCAAACACTCTGTGATCCAATGTTTATAAATAAATATATAAATGTGAAATTGTTACAAAAACTACTAATAACAATATCAATACTAGTTCTGGCTTTAAACAAAATCCTAAAAGCAGTGTTCAAAATACAGAAAGAAAGTCCACCCCACAATATATGGACATTATAGTCCTAAATTAAAAGGATATATACAGTCGAACCTCGTTATCTCGAAGTTATCGGAAGTTGACCATGTTACTGACATTCTACGTACTGTTAGTGACATCCAGTCCCACATTATATCTTTGTATTTTAAACAGACATAAGTACACCAGTGATGAATTAAATTTGATCTAAATTGTTATGTGTTTCCTTATTTCTTTTCATTAGTATACTTAAGGCCGTTGCACACATACGCGACACGCCACAGCAACAGGCAATGCCACACGACTTTGTCCAAATCCTTCATTTATTTTTGTGTAACTAAAAAGTATAGATAGTGATGAATAAAACAACCTTCCTCCGAAACCGGCCTTGGTGTTGTAGCGGTCAAACCATCGGACTTACGGATGGGAGTGTGTGTGTGGGGGGGGGGGGGGGGGGGGGGGTACTATCTTGGTGCCGTCTCCCACCCAGAGCGAGTTTAATGTCTGTGGGTAGGTGTAAGGCGACTACACCGACTTCTTTCTCAGTAACCACTAGTAACTAACCATTAACCCTCTGTCCTGGACAGATAGCCGAGACGTGTGTCCTGGACAGATAGCCGAGACGTGTGTCCTGGACAGATAGCCGAGACGTGTGTCCTGGACAGATAGCCGAGACGTGTGTCCTGGACAGATAGCCGAGGCGTGTGTCCTGGACAGATAGCCGAGGCGTGTGTCCTGGACAGATAGCCGAGGCGTGTGTCCTGGACAGATAGCCGAGGCGTGTGTCCTGGACAGATAGCCGAGGCGTGTGTCCTGGACAGATAGCCGAGGCGTGTGTCCTGGACAGATAGCCGAGACGTGTGTCCTGGACAGATAGCCGAGACGTGTGTCCTGGACAGATAGCCGAGACGTGTGTCCTGGACAGATAGCCGAGACGTGTGTCCTGGACAGATAGCCGAGACGTGTGTCCTGGACAGATAGCCGAGACGTGTGTCCTGGACAGATAGCCGAGGCGTGTGTCCTGGACAGATAGCCGAGGCGTGTGTCCTGGACAGATAGCCGAGACGTGTGTCCTGGACAGATAGCTGAGACGTGTGTCCTGGACAGATAGCTGAGGCGTGTGCCCAGGACAGCGTGTTTGAAACGTAATTGAATATAAGCAGGAAAGCAAGTATAAATGGAATGAAACGAAGGAAAATGTAAAGCGATATTTTTGCTGTGCTCGAAGTAACTTGAACAGAAGATTAAGGGATAAGATTGTCCGGGTTTAATTTTTCATCAAATACTTCAGTGCTAGTCCCGATGGACCGACTGGGGGAAAAATACCACCACTTTTTTTTTTACCTGATTATACGGTTATCAAATATACGTTGATTACAGCAAATATGGAAGTACTAGCTTATAAAACGAGAACACTGGTGTGCCACTTGATTGTAAATGAGAACATCAGTTGCGACGCATTTCAATCATTACATTTATTTTGAACAAATTGAACTAAAACTGATAAATACTGGAAACAGGAGCACGGCTCTGTCTGTTGATTACATTTATCAATCCAGCAGAAACTAGACAAATTTAGCGCAGCAGACGGAAAATTACGTGATAAAGACGAGCAATTATTCTAGCCACTGGGCAAAAAGAGGATAGCAGTCACAACTTCCTGTCTTGACGAATATGATATTAATGGACTGCGCAATTCTAGTACCAGTGTCGATTATGTAGTACTTCTTAAGTCATCGGACTGAAGGTTGGTAGAGAGTAGGTTCGCACCCCGGTACCGGCTCCCACCTAGAGATAGTTTTTATGGCTTCACGAAGATGTGTAAAATTCACTACACTGACTTGTTTAAATTTTAAATTTAAACCATTAACCATTAACTGATTTGACAGTAATTCATGAGGCCAAGTCAACACAGCTACGTGTATATTTATTCCGATGAGATTGTCCAGTTGCTATCCTATAGTTGAGGAAGATACTAGATAGAGATTAATGGAATCAAACACTATAGTACCAAATACCCATTCCACTGATATGATTTTGACCATGTACATCGGTTTTGTCGTTCTGATTAAACGACTATTCTTTTAATTAGTTTCGTGCTTATATCCAATTAAGGTTCAAGCACGCTGTCATGGGCAGATATCTCAGCTATCTGGACTGTCTGGCCAGGACAGTGGGTTTGTTGTTAGTGGTTGGTAAAAGAGAGAAGAGTGGTAGTAGTCTTACACCTACCCACTGTGTAGTTAAAACTCGCCCTGGGTGGAAGCCGGTACCGATCTAAGAACCCTGTACCTACCAGACTTATCACTGGCGTTGGAAGCGGAGGAAGGGGGGTCACGTGTCCCACCCACTTTATAGCAGCAACGATGTTTTTTTATACCCGTCTATGATGGGTCGTATTATGGTATGGTGTTGTCCGTCCGTCTGTTAACTGTTTCTTGTCCGGACCATATCTTGCATACAGATGCATACAGGACCATCAAAGCGTACATGTAGGAACAACTTGGGATGGCGGTGTGTCGCGTACTATTACTAGGTCACTGTGATCTACTTTTCACGGTCTACTGCACTTAACAGTACAATAAATCCTTGTATGGACCATATCTTGCATACAGATGCATACAGGACCATCCAACCTCACATGTAGGAACAACTTGGGATGGCGGTGTGTCGCGGACTATTACTAGGTCACTGCGACCTACTGTTCACAGTCTACTGCACATAACAGTAAATCATTGTCCGGATCATATCTTGCGATGATGGTGTGTCAAATACAATAACTAGGTCACTGTAATAAAAATAAATCAAATAATTTGTCTATATTCTGAACATCATAGGAAAGTTTCTTGCGGTTCTGTATTGTTAACATTAAATACATAAACTGTTTTTCTGCTATTATAAATGCGTCACCAGAGTACCCATGCTAAACAAAATGCCTTTCTAATAAAAACAATAACTTCATTAATCAGACAGCACCTTCTCCAATGGATACAGTATCATCAGTAGTTGGTCCAAAACAAACCATTCATCCCATTGCAAAAATTCACATAATTAGAATTGAATCATACCCGTAACCCATTAATATCTATGGTTTTCCATCAAACTCCTGACGACGTATCAGGTACCTCACCGGTATTATTGTTATTTATATACACACACACACACACACACACACACACACACACACACACACACACACACTCGTATGTATGTATATAATTATGTGTGCGTGTGTGTGTTTGTGTGCACCTACGTTTTGGCACCTTCCTACGCCCGTGCTTATGTCCGATGGCTTAAACAACCGAGGACTAACTATTAAAGACATCCGAGATAGCTTAAACTATGTGTTTGAACCATCATATGATAGGCCACACGGGCTGATGTCTGCTTGAACCATCATATGATAGGCCACAAGCGTTGTAGTGTGTTTGAACCATTATATGATAGGCCACAAGCGTTGTAGTGTGTTTGAACCATCATATAATAGACCACAAGTGCTGATGTCTGCTTGAACCATCATATGATAGGCCACAAGCGTTGACGTGTGTTTGAACCATCATATGATAGGCCACAAGCGTTGACGTGTGTTGGAACCATTATATGATAGGCCACAAGCGTTGTAGTGTGTTTGAACCATCATATAATAGACCACAAGTGCTGATGTCTGCTTGAACCGTCATATGATAGGCCACAAGCGCTGACGTGTACTTGAACCATCATATGATAGGCCACACGCGCTGATGTATGCTTGGACCACCATATGATAGGCCACAAGGACTGATGTATGCTTGAACCATCATATGATAGGCCACAAGGACTGATGTCTGCTTGGACCGTCATATGATAGGCCACAAGCACTGATGTCTGCTTGAACCGTCATATGATAGACCACAAGCGCTGACGTGTACTTGAACCATCATATGATAGGCCACACGCGCTGTAGTGTTTTTGAACCATCATATGACAGACCACAAGTGCTGATGTCTGCTTGAACCGTCATATGATAGGCCACACGCGCTGTAGTGTTTTTGAACCATCATATGATAGACCACAAGTGCTGATGTCTGCTTGAACCGTCATATGATAGGCCACAAACGCTGAAGTGTACTTGAACCATCATATGATAGGCCACACGCACTGATGTATGCTTGGACCACCATATGATAGGCCACAAGGACTGATGTATGCTTGAACCATCATATGATAGGCCACAAGGACTGATGTCTGCTTGAGCCATCATATGATAGGCCACAAGGGCCGACTTGTGCTTGAACCATCATATGATAGGCCACAAGGGCCGATTTGTGCTTGAACCATCATATGATAGGCCACAAGGGCTGATCCTCCACATGGAGTTTTCGTTATAATAGCCATTCTGCGCTTCACGACCCTTATATCAAAAACTGTGGTCTACGATATTAAAATGTTTGGCTAAGATGTGACAGTTATGCGTGTTTTCTGTAGGTTCGGATGGGGGTAACCCATGCACCCACCCATCCCCTTCTCAAAGTGACTTTCCTGAAAAAAATATATATGAAAAATCGGGAGAGCATGACTCGGACCCGCTAGAAACTTCGCTCGCTACAGACTTGACCCTTGCATATCCCGAATCCTTCTAGAGACATTGATTGTTTTTCTCTCGTTATAAGCAATCATCTACGACAATTGTCAAAGGAGTTTTGGTATTTAAACGTTTTTAGTCTGTAGTGACAAACGCATGCGCTGATGTGTCATTAAATTCCTATTCCTATATTCCTTTTTGTTTCTATAGAAGTGTTGCTGCAAGTTGCACCGTAATAAAATACCGTAACTGCTACAGGAGATAAAAACTACGTGAATTTTATCGGTTTGTAGATTACTTTTAATACGTTTGCAGCACTGGGTTTGGAATGTACAGGAGGTAAGACGGTATTTACCATAGGCCTTTGGGAATTGACAATAGACATAAACTATTTATGGACTAACAAAAAAAAAAAACGGGTTACGCAAAACTAAAGTTGTGTGAGCGACTAATTAACGAAATGACTGTTAGCGCAAATTTAAGAGGCCTGTAAAACAGAGCAGAATGAAGCAACAACTTTACATAATATTATTATTCATTTGATACTGTAATATGGTATTTCCGTTGGTGAGTCCTTTTGGGTTATTTCTTGTGCCAGCCAGTGCACCACGACTGGTATATAAAAGGTCATGGTATGTGTTATCCTGTCTGTGGGATTGTGCGTATGCAAAATAGCTGTTGCTACTAATGAAAAAAAAATATCTAGGGTTTCCTCACAAAATTACCAACTCTTTGACATCCAATAACCGATTATAAATAAATAAATGTGCTCTAGTGGTGTCGTTAAACAAAACAAAATTTAACTTTTAACTTGATTAAACGTCTGTTCACAAACGCGAACAAATCCACTTCAACTTAAGTTACAGGCATATTTTGGTAATTAAAAGATAAGTGCAGTAAATCAAATCAAAGAAACATGTAATCAACCCAAGTTCTGTAATGCAAAACTAGTCTTTGATGTATAGATGTCAGAAGATGACAGCTGGAGGTGGGTGTGTGTGAGAGGGGGAGGTGAGGAGGAGGGGACAGTTATATAATTATTAATTTGATTTTCAACTAGGCAATAATGTTTTAATTTAAGAGTTGGGGGAGCAGTGACCCCTGCCCGACTCCACGCTTCCGACGCCTTTTTTTATATTACGTGAATCAATTTCCCCACTGAAGGCAAATATATGGAGTACGTAGAGGGAATCTATTTTCGACCCATTTCAATATCCGGCAATTCTATTACACAGTGCTGCTGATGGCTGTCAACTCGAACCTGATTAAAACTAGCTGTACTTATTACTCGGCGAACTGGAACATTCCCTCTTTTCTTCGTCCCAGAAAGAAACTCAGTGGAAAAGAAAGGAATGCTTGCTCAACGATATCTCAGCACATTTTGAAGTATTTTTTGGTGTTTAAGAAATTATCAATTAATTATTAATTATTTTCACACGTGGTTACAAATGAAAAAGAGAACTTACTATCACCACATATATAGGCCACTCCTATCGAAATAAGCAAAGAACCGGCCTCGGTGGCGCAGTGGTTAAGCCATCGGACTACAGGCTGGTAGGTACAGGGTTCGCAGCCCGGTACCGGCTCCAACCCAGAGCGAGTTTTTAACGGCTCAATAAGACCACGTTTGTCTCTCTCTCTCTCTCTCTCTCTCTCTCTCTCTCTCTCTCTCTCTCTCTCTCTCTCTCTCTCTCTCTCTCTCTCTCTCTCTCTCTCTCTCTCTCTCTCTCTCTCAAACATACACTTTCACTCTGTTTGTAGACGTCAGTGCATCCGTGGTTATGTGTGTCGATCCAACGATATGATACGACGCTCTTACTGTAAATTTCTATTGAGCTAGACCAGCCTCGGTGATGTCGTGGTTAAGCCATCAGACATAATACTGGTAGGTACAGGGTTCGCAGCCCGGTACCGGCTCTCACCCAGAGCGAGTTTTAACGACTCAATGGGTAGGTACAGGGTTCGCAGCCCGGTACCGGCTCCCACCCAGAGCGAGTTTTAACGACTCAATGGGTAGGTACAGGGTTCGCAGCCCGGTACCGGCTCCCACCCAGAGTGAGTTTTAACGACTCAATGGGTAGGTTTAAGACCACAACAACCTCTTTTCTCTCAGTTATCACTAACAACTAACAACTAACAACTAACCCACTGTCCAAGACAGACAGCCCTGATAGCTGATGTGTGTGCCCAGGACAGCGTTTTGGATCTTAATTGGATATAAGCATGAAATGAAATGAAAATAATCTCAAGGCTTTTTAAAATCATTTTTCTTTCTTTTTTCTTCTTCTTTTTTCCCCCTTTTTTGGTATGAAAACCTCGCTCATTATTTATTTATTTATAGGTCCAAGGACGTCTAATAATGTTTGGAAACAAAATGTGGATTTGTACTGGCCACAAAATTGAGAATAATATTAAGCCACTTTAAGGCGCGTATTCGGGGGGGGGGGGGGGGGGGGGGGGGGAGAGAGTCCACAGGATTCACGTGACCTCTCCTTTGGAGAAAGTTAAAGGTCACACGCTTGCTATAACCGCTAAATATTTTTCATTCATGTTGCACAGTGGCTACATGATGTTATATTGCATTAAAACAAATGCTGTACCTTATCCAAAGCTACAAAAAAGCGAGCAAATACTTAAACCCCGAGATACATTTACTTAAAGCATTAATTGTTCTTGTAAAATGTAAAGATTATACTTACAGCTAAAGTTTGTTTTGTTTAACGACGCCACTAGAGCACATTGATTAATTAATAATTGGCTATTGGATGTCAAATATTTGGTAATTTTGACGTATAAATCTTTGAGAGGAAACCCGCTACATTTTTTTCCATTAGTAGCAAGGGATCTTTTATATGCACCATCTCACAGACAGGACAGCACATACCACGGCTTTCGATACATAAGTCGTGATGTACTGGCTGGGACGATTAACAGCCCAGTGGGCCCACCGACAGGGATCGATCCTAGACCAACAGCGCATCAAACAAGCGCTTTACCACTGGGCTTCGTCTCGCCCCCTAGGTTATATTATACGTATCCCACCCAAAATAAAATTACAATAATTTTATTTACTACTACTTTTGTTTTAATTTATATTATTGAAACATCCACTGAGGATGACCATCAGGGTAAGACGTGATATTGTATTCTGAATTTGACAAAGGACAGTCTGGTATTTTAATTCATGAATAGTTTTTATGTACTGTTTTTTTCTTTTTTTTCATCTTCAGTCCTGACGGTGACAGACAATGTATTATTACTGTACATACTACCCGCCAGGCCCGGATCCAGCGAAACGGTGCTGGAGGGGCACATTTCAATTGTATTTCGATATTTTACGTTAAGTTACGAACATTGCCGAAAACGTTACCATGAACACGTCAACACTTCTTTTAACCTGACGTCGACAATGCTTTAACGTTTTAATCTGCTTATTGATACCAAAGCGATAATACGTATGTCACGGGGATTCTATAATTCCCGTAACTGAATAAAACACGATTATCAAAATATCTCTCCTAACTGTATATCTATTAGATATCTCTGTAACAGGCTGTTAAACCCTAGTATGGCTCGTCTATAGGTATGATCAGAGATACGATCTTATATAAAGTATATGTAATATAGCACGTTTAGTTCACTAGAAACACAACAAAACACAATACACTTTGGAATCTGTATTAACCTACGCTGACAAATGTACAGCCGTAGTAGTTAATTAATAACAACAATAATAACAACCCAGAACTGATCACTTAATTAGTTAATCTCTAGGTGTCTAGTTACACAATATGCGAATCACTTCACCGTGACACAACACCCACACGTGTGATAATTGAGAAACGCTTCCAGGAGAAGTTAATTAATAAAGGAATTACCACTCTATTCCTAACTGGTTAATTTTTAATTAACCCTTACTACTCGTTCAGTAACGTGTGATAATTGAGAAACGCTTCTTGGGGAACTTAATTAATAAAGGAATTACCACTCTATTCCTAACTGGTTAATTTTTAATTAACCCTTACTACTCGTTCAGTAACGTGTGATAATTGAGAAACGCTTCTTGGGGAACTTAATTAATAAAGGAATTACAGCTCTATTCCTAACTGGTTAATTTTTAATTAACCCTAACTACTCATTCAGTAACCTTGTAACACAGAATTAATACTGGTACCTATCACAATAAAGACAATAACCTACAGTTTACCTAGGTCTTCTAGGATGACTGGCTAAGCTTTATATTACCAAATACTCATATAATGTTAGAACAAAAAGTCTACGATTTACTCCGTCAGATGACCGAAGACACTGTCTAAAGAATATTGGTATAATACAGTATTAAAATATTAAGTCACATCAATCACATCAAGGTTATACAACAGAGCAGAAATAATATATTTACCAGTCCGGACGGACACGTTCCCGGGAAGCGTTCCTTTTTGGTTCTCCCCCTAACTCTAAAAAACTAGCTATTTATTATAAAACAGAAATTCGCCTGGGGGTACAAGGCGGTACCTCCCCCTATCATCTGATATTTCCACCGCGACCAAGCGGTATTATTTCTCTCTGATCATCAGACTTACTGACGCCATCGTCGCCAAATCACGGTTGTAAAAACCGCACTCGCAGAGGTATTACGTAACTACTCGCCACATGGCCTCCGCAACTGGCTAAGGGTGTGTATTAGGCGTACCGATCGAGGACCGTCGCGCAGAAGTATTACGTAACAAGTGCACACGACCCTCTAAAACAATTAATATCGCCACAGGCGAAAAGAAATTAAGAGCATGTACCGTCACAACGTACATTCGTCTAACTTCACAAATGTACGTAAAGATCGTTGTTTGACATGCATAAGCATATTTATTTCAAATGTGTTTAAGTGAAAGATATAGGTGCATGGATCTAATATTACCCAAAGACGACAGCTAGACCTAACTATTGTGCTGTTCTGTTTCAATATTTCAGGCTGCAAATGTTGAGTGGATTTATTCCAATAGAGGTAAGTGTTTGATTGTTTCTTTGTTTGTTTGCTTGTTTAAAGGGATTGTTAAGAGACATTTTTAACGACAGTAATTACATATTAAATCTATTTTTCTAAATAAACTGCCAATGGCTATTTACTAAACCATATGTCTGACGCCATATAACCGTAAATAAAATGTGTTGAGTGCGTCGTTAAATAAAACATTTCCTTCCTTCCTTCTTACATGCATTTCAAAACGCTTGGTGCTAAAATGGTTTTCGACACAACGTTTAGCTTGCGTGTTTCGACAGAACCGCCACTACAACAAACAATTTATTGTGATGGGGTAAATTAATGCTGACACTGATTATGAACACAGGTTTAAAACAGAAAGAAAAAAGGTCTTATCTGCAAGCTGTTCTTTCAAACTGTTGCCAACATTTTGTTTCTTTTTGAAGCGATGGAAATCATGTTGCCCTTAAAGTGTGCCAGCTCAAAATAACACATTCTCTTTTCTGTTGATGCACAAAACAAACCTAATGGGATTCATTTAGATCGATCTCAAACTATTAAGAGATTGACTTTGAAGAACCAATAATGCTTTCAAATTATTTTCATAATGTTTTTTCATGAGATGTAGAAAAAGTTGTCACAACATTTGTTTGCGTCATTACAGTTTTTACGATTTGTAGACGTGTGTTTATAGCAGCCAAGCCCACTTTTAAAAGTAACCACTGTATTGTTTTGCTTCTTTGAAAACGAAATACAAATATATTCTAGCTGTTTTATTAATTGGCGTTATATGATGTTTGTAATCCCGTACTGGCTCACCTCAGAATGGGCTCGCAGCTCAATAGGAAGGTTTATGATCACTAAATCGAATTCTATGTCAGAAGAGAAACGAATAGAATAGATCTCCATTACGCTCAGAGTCAAAATCCGGTGGCATAAGAGGTACATAATGGTCACTAACCATTGTTTTTCACTTTAACTTATTTTCGTGCTTGTATCCAATTAAAGTTCAATCACGCTGTCCTGGGCACACACATCAGCTACCTGGGCTGTCTGTCCAAGACAGGGGGTTAGTGGTTAATTGTTAGTGGTTAGTGAGAGAGAAGATGGTGTAGTGGTCTTACACCTTACCCATTAAGTCGTTAAAACTCGCTCTGAATGGGAGCCGCTACCGGTCTGCGAACTCAGTGCCTACCAGCCTTATGTCCGATGGATTAAACACGACACCACCGAGGTCGGTCACTAACCATTATCCTCTTTATTCTGTGTTCGACAATCAATTCAGATAGCTGAGGTATACAACATAGACAATGCATTTGAAACTTTATTGAATATAAACACGAAAATAAATTATTGTAATTCGATGAGTACATTACAACCCTTATCACTTTAAAATGTAACTATCCATCTTAGTGTCGCCTGGTTTATAAATTATATGTCGTGTGCACTGTGTTCGTAACCTAATACCGGTGTAGCATTTAATTTGTACTCCCCAAGAAAAAGCACTACCTGTTCCAAGGCTCTACAAAGAGATAAAAGCCTCTTAACTCAACCACTGTTTACGAATGATATGTCAAAGGATGTGGTATGTGTCCTCTTTGCTGGATGAGCAGGTTCTCAGTGGTATAGCATTTTTCGACATTATGCTATGGTCACACTCTCGAGGACGGCCATCCCGGATTACTACGGATTCAATCCGAGATTATCCGGGATTATCCCTAGTAATCCGTTGTAATCCGCGTTGGATCCTTGATCATATGTAGGTGTGGTTCCAATCCGTACTGGTTTTTTTGAACGTGCTCAAAAAACTACTTCGGATGGAATCCGTTCTTATCCTTACTAACCCGTACTAAACCCGTACCAATCCTTACTTATACGTACCTATCCCTACTAAACCGTTCTAACCCTTACTAATACGTAATAACCCTACATAGAGTGCCATGCCACAGCCTCGGTCACACTCTAAAGGATCAGGACGCCGGGTTAGCCACGGATACGATCCTGTATCATTCGTGATAATCCGTCGTGGTCCGTACTAAACTGTACCGATCCTTAACGATCCGTAGCTACCTGTAGCGACCCGTAGCGCTCCCCGTTGTCAACTAACCCCCTATCCTTAATAATCCTTGCTTTATCCTTCGAAAACCGTACTTAAACCGTGGTGCATCCGTGAGGTTTTCATCCGTCGGGGATCCGGCCAGACGATCCTTGACAGTGTGACCGGGGTTTTACGTTTGAATCTCGATTTATTATAAAAGTAAGTCTTATATCAAACAGAAAATCTGACCATCAATACACAATTTAATAAACTGGTTTGTGCAAAATCTCATTGTTATGCATTGCACACGTTTCTCGCTATTCAACTTTAAAAAGTGGGTCGTTTTAATCACACGATATAATAAAACACTTTGGCTTCTATTTTCAGACCTGACACACACCGTAGTGGCTTGTAGTTAAACAAACATTCTTCTTAATCGTTTCCTCTTCATCGCTTGTCATTAGTGCAAGTTCTCACAGGGGGCGCTTTTTATGACAGTATTTCTTCAATACCGTGCGTCTAAAACATATATCAAAGCGTCACTGCGGGTGTAAAACTCAAATAAGTAATCAACTGAATTGTAAAACACAATCTACTGTGAATAGTGAACAGGCGTCCTACAATTAATCGATTATTTCTAAATAAAGGGGCCATGAACGAAATTAAGTAATACAAATTGCCTAATTTCCATTACATTCCAGATAAAATGAGAAATCGTACATTGACTAAGTACAGACAAGGCTGAAAAAGCACCTTGTAAAACTGCCTGGAGTCCAACAAGGGCACTTTGATTTGAATTTTCTTCTACACGTGTATAATTTATAATGAACCTGTTTACAAAAGCAACTATGTATTGAAAATTACGTTTAGTTGCCCTCTTCGCAGTTAAATTTCTCGATTGGTCAAAATATTGTAACAATAGGCGTCAGTGACAATACTACATGTGAATTAATATGATTCACAAAATTGCTGGGTGTATTGCTATTTAAGCTTCACGTATGTCTTGTGTTGAATGATTTTCCTACAACTGTGAAAGAAAAACAATTTTTATGGTAACCTACTTGTGCCATTTTTAATTGCATATCCAGTGTAATCAAAGTATGCGATATTTTTCAAATCACATACTTTCAGAATTTTAGAACTTTGTTGTAATGAGATGCAAAGTGACGTCATTGGAATACTGAAGTTATTCAGCCTACATTAGCTATATTAGCTACAATGCTTCGCCACATTAAAATAAAAACTGGTATACTAACCTTGACCCCTATCAAAAGTCTATAACAAGCAGACATCGCTGTTTACACACACACACACACACACATATATATGTGTGTGTGTGTCTATGTGTGTGTGTCTCTCTCTCTCTCTCTCTCTGTGTGTGTGTGTGTGTGTGTGTGTGTGTGTGTGTGCGTGTGCGTGCGTGTGTTCATAATTCTGAACAACATATTAAGTTTAAATTTTGATGAAAGAAAGGAAAAAGTACTTTTTGTCAAATATATCATATACAAAATTACCGTTGAATATATTTTATTTATCGTGTACGAAGCCAAAACAAGGGTGCGAAAATTATAATGGCTTTTTTCTCTAAGACTAGGCTTTATATATATGTTAAAATTTTTAAATGTTTGATATCCAGTAGCCGATGATTAATAAATCAATGTGATCCAGTGATGTCGTTTAACAAACAAACTTTACTCTGTGTAATAGGTTTTCGGCCTCGGAGACAACCTTGACTTTGGCCATGTATTATATCTAAAGTCCGAACCAAATTGTTAACAACTACAATAAATTACTCTCCTACCTTTAATTACCGTTACATTTCCCCAATTTTTTTTCCAGACACACGTTTTGAAACAAACATTACAGTGACACAGATTCCACATATGAGACTGTAACGATGTCGCCAGTATCGACTTCGCTGAGATAGCATAGGGCAAAATACATGCAGTTTTCTGCCGTCTGCCATTTTTTATTTTTTTTATTGAATACTCTTCAAGAGGGGTGAAAGACTCCAAAGTATGTGACATAATTAATATAAAATCAATGATCTCTAGTGGAATCATTGAAAAAAGAAAGAAAGAATAATGATAATAAAATTAATATGACGTCATCACGTTTCCTTTTATATCATAACATGTTATGACGTTGTTAGATTAAGTCATAATCCTTTCACCCCTCTTGGAGAATATTCCATAAAAAGTCAAAATGGCAGCTGGCACAAAATTACATGCTTTTTGCCCTATGCGATCTCAGCGAAGTCGATATAGGTGACATGTATATCATCTAGTATGTGGAATCTGTATCATTGTAATGGTTTTTTTTAAAGATTTCTGTCTGGACAAAATGTGTGTAAAATCTAACGAAAAATAAAGGTAGGAGAGCAATTGTTTCGTAGTTGTTAACATTTTGGTTCGGACTTTAGTTTGACCAGACGGTGTCTAGGGTTATCAACGACACGTGCAAAATGCTTCAGTGAATGGACTGCAAAGACTACATTATTTACTACCTAGTTTACACATTCGTCTCAGAATGTAAGTTGTAAACATTAGTCAATCCTGTTTTATTTAGCTTGTAATAATATATATCCAAATCTGAGTCAGTAGTTTTCTCTCGGGGGAGGGGGAACGGGTATCAATCCCAGTGGTAAAGCGATCGCCTGATAGGCGGGTGGTCTAGGATCGATTACCGTCAGCAGGCCCATTGGGCTATTTCTCGTTCCAGTCAGTGCACTGTGACTGGTATATCAACGACTGTGTGGGATTGTGCATAGATCATTGGTACTAATGAAAACATGTTGCGTGTTTCCTCTCCAAGAATATATGTTATGTCAGAATTACTAAATGTTTGACATTCAAACTAGCCGATGATTAATAAATCAATGTGCTCTAGTGGTATCGTTTAAACAAAGCAAACGTTGTTTTCTCTCGGAATGGCCAGTAGACGACATTTACTATATAATATTAATGACTAACAGTTGATGAACTAGTTAATGACAGAAGAATGATTTAACTTAAACAGCTATCGTGACATTTAACATGTATTCACACATGTTTAATATCGATGTAGGTTATATAATTTATGTATTTAAGCTGACGACAGAATTGTCATATACATAGGCGTACGGGCTCCCATTTTTGTAGGGAGACAGGCTGGCTTGTCCCCGAATTAAATGAAAATGCCCGAATCTGGATAAGAACATTTATTCATATTAGCATTACTACAAAACAGCTACATAGGGTTGCAAACGAATCACTACGCATTTTTACATGGATAACAGCTAATTGTGAGGGTAGAATGATGGACATACATGGTAAAAAGGTGTCTGGTTGGCACATATACTCCCAAATATCTCAATGATGTTTGTCCGAATTTGAGGTTTTGTTCCAGCCCCGTCTCGTACGCTTATGGACATATAACAGCGATGGTTTTCTCATGTGTACAAGATAATACAAAACTAGAAATATTAGAACTAAGCTATACTATGAAATATTTCAGACGAGAGGGGGCCCATGCACCCCGTTACCCGCTACTTTTCAGTATCTACAGTACCGTTATTGTGAAATATATAATCCTATCAGAGGTGAATTAGATTAATTTTTTAAAAATTAAATCTTGTATGTTCTTCATCAGGTCACGTTCGAGGTGTATGGGTTTGTTGAACGTGATGTTGGAATGGTTGCTAATGACGTACGTCTCAAAATAGAGTTTATGTCCTTCAAAACGCCGCACGAAGCCTTTAATGTGAAGAGTAGCACCAGAAGTACAGACACAGTGCCACACTAACTAATGTATCATTAATCTAGATTTACCACGGAGTATCATTATCGTGGTCTAAGATTAGGTACCGGTCATAGCTAGTGGCCAATTAGTTCAAGTACGAGGTGTTGAAATATATGTAAACACTGAATCACAGATTAAAGATATTAATCTACGCACTCTAATTAGAATAAGGTATTTTTGCTTCATTCAGCCTTGGAAATCTAAGCAATTTGAACGATAAAACCGTAATACATGATCAGAGCCGTATCTCTGCACAATGCAGAGTATATAGGAGAACAGCCATTTCCGAGGATAATGTTTTTTGTTTTGTTTAACGACACCATTAGAGCAAATTGATTTATTAATCATCGGCTCTTGGAAGTTAAACATTTGGTAATTTTGACATATAGTTTTACCGCAGAAACACGCTACATTTTTGTTCCATTAGTAGCAAGAGATGTTTTATATGCACCATCCCACAAACACGATAGCACATACCACGGCTTTTAATATACCAGTCGTGGTGCACTGGCTGGAACGAGAAATAGCCCAATGGATACCGACGGGTATCCACTTCCGAGGAGATCCTTTAATGGAGATTTCATCCCTCTTGCACCAAAGCCAACGTTTACCACCTACAGATGATCTTTCAATCGACCAATCAAAAGACAACCGTCATAGATCTGCCAGCAGCTAAACGTTCAGAATGACTGTCACGGAACATGCTCTTAAATTTATTTCGCCTGTGGCGATTTTAATTGTGTTAGAGGGCCGTGTGCAGTTTATTGCCCGTAGCCCAGATGGGCAACTTGTTACGTAAGACTTCTGCGCGACCGTCCTCGATCGGTACGCCTAATACACACCCTCAGCCAGGTGCGGAGGCCATGTGGCTAGTAGTTACGTAATATCTCCGGTAGTGCTGTTTATGGCCAGGAGATTGCTCGCGGTTGGCGACAGCCAGACTGACGATCAGAGAGAAATATACCGACTCTAGTAGATATAGAATATGAGATGATACGTGAGGTACCGCCTTGTACCCCCAGGCAAAATCCTGATTTATAATAAATAGCTAGTGTTTTAGAGATATTCGTCCACTGAACGAAATATATTAGTTCAGACGGGACTGGTAAATATATTATTTCTGCTCTGTGTATAACCTTGATGTGATTGATGTGACTTTTAAATATTTAATACTGTATTATACCAATATTCTTTAGACAGTGTCTTCGGTCATCTGACGAAGTAAATCGTAGACTTCTTGTTCTAACATTATACGAGTATTTGGTAATATAAAGCTTAGCCAGTCATCCTAGACGACCTAGGTACACTGTAGGTTATTGTCTTTATTGTGATAAGTATTAATTCTGTGTTACAATGTCACTGAATGAGTAGTTAGGGTTAATTAAAAATTAACCCGTTAGGAATAGAGCTGTAATTCCTTTATTAATTAAGTTCCCCTGGAAGCGTTCCTAAATTATCACACGCTACTGAACGAGTAGTAAGGGTTAATTAAAAATTAACCAGTTAGGAATGGTGTTGTAATTCCTTTATTAATTAACTTCTCCTGGAAACGTTTCTCAATTATCACACGTGTGGGTGTGGTGTAACGGTGAAGTGATTCGCATATTGTGTAACTAGACACCTAGAGATTAACTAATTAAGTGATCAGTTCTGGGTTGTTATTATTGCTGTTATTAATTTACTACTACGGCTGTACATTTGTCAGCGTAGATTAATACAGATTCCAAAGTGTATTGTGTTTTTGTTGTGTTTCTAGAGAACTAACGTGCTATACAAATATATATTTTATATAAGATCGTATCTCTGATCATACCTAGAGACGAGCCATACTAGGGTTTAACAGCCTGTTACAGAGAGATCTAATAGATATACAAGTAGGAGAGACCTTTTGATAATCGTGTTTTATTCGGTTACGGGAATTATAGAATCCCCGTGACAATGACTATTCACGATACAATTTCATCTGGAAATCAAATGACTTTGGCTCAGGTAAGACCTTTCAAATCACCCCCTTCTGTCAAAAAAACCCAAAAAAAACAAAAACAAACAAAAAACCCACAACAAGAACCCAACAACAACAACAAAAACCCCAAAAACAAAACAGAAAAACAAAAAAACAGAAAAAAGATGAGGATGCCGAGTGATCGGTGAGAATCAATTTCATTTAGATTGAAATCGACAGGAAACTTCTATTATTGACATACATCCCTCCAAATAACCTATGGCTACTTCTTTCTCAGTTGCCAATTATTGATGAGGCACAGGTTGAGAATCATTGGCTTTTTTCAGACCTGGACGCCTTGATTTGCTTTCGCTATTTTCTAAAATCTAATCGCACGTGTATGGAGCAATATCGACGTTTTGACATTTGTGTACTGTATTAAAAGTGTTTTATTCAGGGTATGACCATTTTTTTTAAAAGTCACTAGCCACAGGGCTAGTGGGTTTGTTACTTCCACTAGCCCACTAAAATAAAGCACTAGCCCAAATTTCTGTTCAATAAAACACACTTTATTAGTATAAGTATTATTTAGTGAAATTTTATCTCGACCTGTACAGGTGAATGGAGTTTTAAAAATAAATTAATAATTTAATAGGTTTTTTAAAAACTGCATGACCTACCCTATTTTGTCAAGTTTGATCCTAAACAATTGTCCCGTTTTCGCTTTTGACACCCTCCCCCCCCCCCCCCCTTCATCCCTGCCCCCTCATACAGAGTGGGCAAGCTATTTAACAAACCCCTCTCTAACCACCCAAAACAAAATAATTTAATGCACAAGACAATGTGACACGATAATGCATGGTCTTGTTCAGTGTATTCGGTAGTGAATTATCACCAGGAACGGTGATCTCAGTTGCACAAATAGCCTACAGGGCAATATATCCCATGTCAGACAGATATCAACAAATATATTGGCAAGATTTAACTCGTTAATGGATAGATAAAAAAAAACGTATTATCTTGTACAGATGTGAAACGTTATCCAAACTGCTAACCACATTAAACAGGTCAAGCCGACTGTTTCCCGACTGCCAACATCCCTGAGTAAGCGAGGCATTAAATTAGAAGACAACAGATAACTAAGACCAACACAGTAATTCTAAACATGGCTGTGGTTGTACTTCAATTATACTAGCCTGTTTATTAATTGGGACTGGCCATTCACGCCTTTGTTACCTTGTTGACAAGTTTTACTACCACGTGACTTGTACAACCAATCAAAACGCACAGTTTATTAAGGTTGTTTCCTGTTCATGAAACGAAAAGAAAACAGTCTGTATCGTGTGTATTGTTGTAACTAACGACGTAGAAACTTCTTGTTATTGCATTTTGTAGAAATTTAGTTCAAGTTGAATATCAATATATACTTATTGATTTGTTGACATTATGCGATGACCAGTGTCAGAATAACATTTATCAAACGTACGTCAGTGGAGGAGAAACATCGTGAGCTAACTGTGTTTTTGTTTTTGGGGTTTTTTGGGTTTTTTTTTAAAGCCACTAGCCCATTGGGCTACTGGTTTTGCATTTGTCACTAGTACCTGTTTTAATTATGCTACTTTCAACTAATTATTTTTCTCTCCATACAAACAGATTGCTGAAAGCCAAACTGCGTTTAGTGACACTGAACAACGCTAACGTTCGTAACGGTTTGATTGTTTTCGTTTAACGTGAAGCTCACTAACCAATATAGCGGATGTTTTTATAAATTGTTTGACTGATCTCAGACCCGACAACCGTATATATTTAATGAATTGATTCCTATATTCTAAAACACTGATTGAAATTAGGTTGAATGTACAGTACCATTTCCTTTAGAAATCTCCATTATTTCACTTCAACATCAGACCACTTACTCATGACCACAGACTGCGTTTCCTTGGAATTACCCGACTTCCTCTGTGTGTGTGTGTGTGTGTGTGTGTGTGTGTGTGTATGTGCGTCTGTGTGTGTGTGTCATTTTTGGCATGCTTCCATCAGAGAACTGTCAAGCACGCCTGTCGTGAGCAAAACTCTGAGTTCGCCAGAGAGTTCTGTCGATGACATGGAGTCTTCCTTATCTTCTGTTTCTGCTATAAGCTAGCCTTTTCCACGATACTAACGAACGACCGCCGGTAGATGCAGAAGGTTTAGTGGCTCCAAGGACACTTAAGGTACTCAAGCATGTAGCACTAAACCAAATAATTTCCGGTTGGGTGAAAGTTCGAGGTGCACCGAACATTTGAAAGAGAAGTTAATACCACAAGTCCCGTGATTGGTCATAAATGTGAGTGTGTTGGTTGTAAAACAAAATAGTTTCATCTGGGCTAAAAATGTATGCAATTTTATTTCATCTAGTATCACTGTGTCAAGTAGCCTTGTGCTTGAATTTTATTTCATCTAGTATCACTGTGTCAAGTAGCCTTGTGCTTGAAACATGTATGGGGTACCTGTAAAAAAGTACTCAAATTTTGTGCGAAACTAGGAGTGTTGTAAAAACATCTGGTTATACCGAAAATGAGTATGAAACGTATCATTTTCGTCAGTTAATACTTTGCGGTAGGGGTTGTAGTACTGATATTTATGGGTCATAGTTTGATTGATATATTGCATATAGTGTTTTTAAGCACAAACGTTAACTACATGTAGGTCGCCTATGGGATTTTATTTGGTATAGTATAAGCTATGAGCTCTGTTTGAAGTACAGATGGACGCTACTACCATCTAGATTAAACAAGGTTGTGATTAAACTAAGCCGATTAGGATATTTTATGTGAAAGACTGTCTATATTAACGAGACCTTGTCGTTATGGAAGTACCATCTTTATTATGGGATGCAGTTATGGAAAGATAATTGGAAACACCTTGTGTCGCGAAACACCATTGGCCACGTGGTTGTGAATGGAAGTTACAAGTAACAGCTGGTTGTGATAATTGTGCTAGACACTTCAAACATTCACAGCTATTGTATTCCGCTAATTATAGTAGGACAAAATGGGGAAAATAATTTAGGAAAATATTTACAAAAATGTAAAATTATTAAAATATTTTATAATATACTTTGATTTTATACACAAGATTTACAAACAAACCTGTTTATGCTCTGACCTATGCAAAGTTTCATTTATTAAACCAGTCTCGCGAATAATAGTCCTACTACAGTCTGCACAAGAGGGTGCAACAGCACGCAAAGGATTAAAGGGAATAGCGTCCCTTCTATAGAAGAAGCACCAGACCTGGAGCTTTTAAAACTGAGTCTAGACTCGAGACTCGAATAGAGTCCGAGATACTAATGCCATGACAATGTCATACAAATTGTATGCGTATGTTGTCATTAGAGATTGAGTCTGGACTCAGTTTTAAAAGTGTTATAAGCACGGGCCCTGATAGTGATTCATGGAAGCAATCATGACTTGGCCAAAATTTCCATTAGATTCCGCCTTGTGCAGAGATACGGTTTTGATTGCAGAAAACTGTTTCGTCGTTCACATTTGGAAACGTTTGAGATGGTTGTCTCGTTACGACTGTCAAAGCATCATTTGGGCTCTTGCACAATACAGAGATGCCAACTTTAATGTGTTAATGATTGTGTCGTTCTTTGCACTAAGATCACCGTAAGTGCATAACTGCTTAACTATCTTATGCACTTACGGTAATATTAGTGCTAAGATCGCTTCGTGGAACGGGGCCCAGAACTGTTTGTTACGATGTGCAAGTTTAAAAAGCAGTTTATTTTATTTCAAAGACACATTGTCGTTCAGTTCAAAACATAGTGTTTTGGTTGCCGATCCCGATGGTGCCTACTATTCCATAATACAATAACACAGATCACGTGAAGACTCACAGAAATGTCATCAGTATCCAACAATACTTGTTATCTATTTCATTAAGACAAACACAGGTCATCGGCGTGCTGTTTTGACGAGCGTGATGTCTGTGATCACTGGTAGTGGGGATTGTCGCCCGAAGAGATGCGTTAAGATTGTAATCTGGTGTTCAGCACCTCTGGGTATTCAATGACATGCTCTAGAACAGTCAATTATCGATAAAATTATCTCCCATAAATCAAATAATCGGCACCGCTGGTATACGTAATGTATATACGTAAATGAAGCCCACATAACTGCGTCACGAAAAGCAATATCCGAGAGCTTGATTTGAGATAAAACGTTCTCTATAGTTTTTGCTCATTTTTATCATTGATACATCAACTACATCAAATCATTAGACACACGTGTGTAGGTGTGCGTGGGCCTTACTGTGCGGGGTAGGAGCAATGGGGACAGTTGACACCCCTCCCCACAAACACGCACATGAACGAAGACGTGCTAACCGGTATCCTGAATCGTAGAAAGACTTTACAGAGAGCTTTGCGAGCCTTTAATAGTCTTGTTTAGGCGTGTATGTTTAATTTGAAAAAGGCGGAATGTATCTTAATGGTAAAGTACTCGCCTGAGGTGCGATAGAGGATGCATCTCTATCTGTACACTCAGGTATTTGCTCGTACCAATCAGTGCCTCATGATGGTACGGTTATGGCCCGGGAAGTAGATAGACTTGTATAAATGGTCCTAAAATGAATTCTACGTCGCGGGACTTGTTGATGTGTACTAATTAGGATCTATCTACGTCCCGGTACTCGTTAATTGCCCTTTTACCTGGTTGACGGTGTGTGCAGTCAAAAGGTTAACAACGAACTAATTCTGTACCACAGTGCAGTTATTAGCACTAAGAATTCGTTTCACTGGTTATGTTGTGGGTATTACAAATAAATCAAATCAAATAAATTTTGAAAATGATATACAATAATATCAGCTCCAACCTAAGTTTTAACGGCTCTGGGGTAAATATGTCTGTCCGTCCGTCGTCTGTCTGTCTGTCTGTCTGTCTGTATCTATGTCTGTATGTTTGTTAATTTTTATATTGTAATACAACCAACTATACAGTTTAAAAGTAGCATAACATTTTTATTCAAGCTTCAGTAGGCCTAACACATTGTTTCCATAATTCAGTTCCACGATTCATTGTGAACGCAAAACATTTTCCGTTCATTCTCGCAGCTTTTAGTTGAAATGCAAAAGTTCTCCGATGTGATCAGTGTACTCCATGCCTGTGATGTTGTGGCTGATCAACTCGCCTTTCAGAGACCAAATTCTGGCATCGATAGTGCGGTATTTTCGTTTTCGTGCCAGAGCTCGCCAATGATATCTAACTGCTGTAGTTTTAACTTCCACTGTAGACTGTTCACGTTCAATAGACCTACCATCTCAAATATGTTCGGATGACTCTTCTGGGCGATTTGATTTATTTTATGGTGCCATCATTCCAAATGGTTATTTGTCCGGTGGCTGTCAATGCCAAAGTTGTTCCACATTTCTGGAGTCCATGGCCCTTCTGTCCAGATATTAGTGACGTAGTCCATTAGTAATGTTACCTTTTCATCCTGGGGACTGTTGGCAATTGTGTCAGCCCAAACGTCCTCAACTTTGTCCAGCGGAACCATCGGAAGGGCTGAAGCACGCCTTACCGCCTTTTGTACATCATCGTTTTCAATATATTATGCACTGAGTGTAAAGGAAAAATACAGCCTCTCAATCATGTAGTGAGGAATACAGTGCGTACAGCGTTGTGAGCAGATCTCTCAAAGTCGATCTGAAACGTTCTTGGAGCGAAATAAAAACCTAGGCCATGGCAAGTCTTTTGGATGTATTGGAAAGTCTGTACGTATGTGTCTTCTTTGCGGTTGGAGAGAAGAGCATAAACAAGGGGGAACATATGTCCTTGAGATTTGGCATGGATAGTATATAACTGATCCAAAAGCTTGGGTGCTGAGGAAAATGTCCCATCTGAAAATACCACATCAGCCTCACACAACAACTCCAGGTTTTTTGTCAGTCGTGAACATCGATATTGGCTCTCGTCCTACAACTCGGCGCAGAAAAGGATCTCCTCCCTCGGTACGGATCCACTCGCCTTCCAGGTTAATTTCCTGTCTTGTCTGAGGTAGTCGGGGTATTGTGTCACTCGAACCTGTTCAGCTGCGATTATTTTAAAATTCAAAGAGTTTTTCATTTCAATGCAAAACTTTATATAGATTAAACGGGGAAAAACCTACAATACGCAAGCGCCTGCATAATAAAACGCGTATAAAAAATACTACCCAGGACAGTAATCCTTTAAAACAGTAGAGACTAATACGAGCATTACAAAGCAAAACTGAGGAGAAAAAGAAGCAATAACAATAAAAGAAAAGAAAACAAACACAAGCGCCTGCTCAGTTGCTACCCCGAACAGTAATGCTAGAATACGCTTCTCATTTCGTTGGTAAAGAAAACACGTCTCACACTGCAAGGCAGAACATGTAAACCAATAAGTACCTTCTACTTCCCGGGACATTCATAATTCGACAAACCGGTACTACACAAAATAGGATTTTCTACGTCCCGGGCCGACACCGATGGTACATCAAAGGCCGTGGTATGTATTGTCCTGTACAGGGGAAGTGAATAAGGAAATATTTTGATAATTATTTTCTGGAAGTAGACGTTGTGGCGGCAGGGAATTCCTCCTCGTTATCTCTCTCTCTCTCTCTCTCTCTCTCTCTCTCTCTCTCTCTCTCTCTCTCTCTCTCTCTCTCTCTCTCTCTCTCTCTGCATTTGTGTGTGTCTGTCTTGACCAAGTGTCAAGAACCCTATGTAAGAACCAATACTTTTCAAATGTGCTGAGGTGTCAGAAAATAAACATCCCTTTCCTTTCGATGAACATAGCATTTTTATACAGATTATCAAATCATAAGATATATCTGGCGTTTTATTTGTACATATATATTTAATCAAACATCTTTAATCAGTTTCCAGTTCAATACTTCAGAAACATTAATCTAAAATGCCAGTACGATGTATACATAATAGATTAATTGCAGTTTTTTTGCACATATTTATTGTTCGTTATAATTACTGCGAACAACCTAGTCTGTAAATTTAGGTATACAATTTGTAATTTATTATGTTTTACATACGTTTTACATCACCATTTTGACAAAATTACGAAACGCCGAATGTGTGTTTTGATGAACTCATTAGGATTAATGATTAAAAATTGAACTCCTACTAAAGTCATCAGATGTACTGTCGAACCTGCTTTACAAAGCACATTATATAGCAACAACCTCTATATAAAGGACACGTATCCCTTCCATATGCACAAATTCATTATGCATATAAATAGCCTTTTAGAATTCAAATGCAGGGATTTAATCAGATAAATTTCAACATAAATGTAACCTCTTCAACAAGTCTTTTGTATTTCTCGAGTGACCTATACAGAGAGTTGCGGTTGTATGCTCCTAAAGGTCTGTATTCATTACAGAACCGGAGTCACCGTCAGGTAATCCTAGTCTGACCCGCAGACTGGTTCCGAGGCACTAACGCTTTGTTTAATACTCTTTGTTAGACACGAGACCCCGTCTGTACTCCCGCGATGCAGATGCCATCAAGTATTTCACCTTTGGTCTGCCGTATTGCGATGGTGTCTTCCTGGAGCAAATACCCATTCTTCGTTTCCTTCGTCTTACACACTTTACTATTGGAAACCGTATCCTCTTCCAAACTATCCATTTTAGGCACGCATTTGTCTTTCTGTGGTTTATCGTTCAATAATCTCATTTTAATGGTGTCCCGACCGGTCCCGTTCATGGAGCGTCCGGCTATCACCGGACTGTCCTGGAATGTGATGTGGGAGTTACTGTCCCTGTTTATGATCATCGTGGGTTGTCTGCAGGACTTGTCAGACGGCCACTTGAGCGTGCTGCTGTTTGTTGGGGTACCGTGGCGGTAACAGCAGAAACAAATAGTCTCTTTGAACGCTTCCCTGTACCTCTTCGATATCACGTTGTACAGGATGGGATTCACAGTGGCACTGACGAAGTAGAGCACACCTACAAAGAAACAGTAAATAATGATACATTGTAACAAGGATAGTGTTTTACAGCTAATCATATCTTCATAAGCTAGAAGTTTCAGCGGCCTGTCAGAGCATGAATGTGACATTGCTCTTTCTGTTAGAAATGGGTTATGCGCACTAAGTTTACCCGTAGGTGTTATTCTCTATTACTAAATTATTTAAAGTTTTAAAGTTATCTGTGAATTTTCTTATACATTATATATTGGGGAAATAAACAGCTCGAGAGTGTCATAATTATATACCACTCTCTGAAAAAACAAACAGTGGAGATAGGAGACGAGAGCTTGCGACTCTAATAGATCGCTATTCCGTACCGATACTCTGCATGACATATTGGCACAGAACATGACCACTGGTTTGCGGAGATGATCTAGATACAATCATAAATCATGTAGCAGTTTGCTTGAATTAAAACCATAAACGTTTAAATAACTAAAGCCATAGTTTGCTTCTACATAGTATAAATCAGTCACATTACACCAGAGGAAACTTTCGTAGATATCTGATTTTGTGTTACTCAAATCAAGTGTGTCCAAGAAAAGAAGACATTAAGACATACTTCTGTCTGGTACAGGAATAAAACAAATATTTGTTGACCGGATTTTAAGAAAAGGCTACTTAAACAAAAACACAGAAGTATATACAAAGCCAGCCAATACGTTTGAATAACAGTGAGGAATGTCCTATTCCTATCAATTATATGAATTGATCCACACTATTACGTAGACATGTGGGTAATTTTTGGCTTTGGAAATGATTTGAAAATGGAATTAGAAATTGGTTTCTCTTTCATCTATTATTATACATTGATTCTTAAAGCAGCACGCCAACGTCTGGGTAAAACAGGAATCAGTGGAAAGATGAAACGTGCATTTTTATGCTGATTATTGTTACAGCTTGACAACATGACAGATGTAAAATATAATATTCAAATTGTATGTCTGAAAACCTAATAAGAAATTTGCTAAATGTAGACTAACCTTTATTATTGCTAATGATGGTCTATAGAAGAGGCTTATGTTTAGTATACATTATATTCTAAGAATAAATAATCGGACTAACCTGTTTTCAGTTTAAAAACAAATGAACATAACAGAACTACCGCATGCCTTTATGTCCTTGAAGAGCACGTTTGATGCCTCGGGCATCAACAAAACAAGCATAAACGATTTTCGTCAAGGGCAACTCCGTAGACAACCTTCATGAATAATATAGCTTAACGACATTAATAATCGTTCTGAAAATGTCATGAACATGAAAATAAACCACAGCAGTTTGCTTAATATGATCACAGACCTGCTTGATCTGCTGATAATTGGTGTGACGCATTTACCAGAGCTACTAATGATTTGTCAATTTTCGCTCATCCCAGCTAACCGGATGTACCAAAATAACATGGCGTGATAATCATCTTACCACTATGTATAAAATACATAATTATCAATTTTATATTGCAAATATTAGTAACCAAATGAAAACTGGGACTGTCTGAATACAAGTAATAGAAAGACACGGCGTTGCTTGCAACAAGCATAGAAATATGCTTTAAAAGATTCTAATAAATGCTTAACACAACAGAAACAGAATACCAATGATGGCTAGAGCCGTAATAGATATCACCTGCAAAGGCAAAATGTCATGGTGTTTTCTTTGTTTGTTTGGGTTTTTTTTAATAGACCATCACATTATTAACTGCAGGCATAGGGCTATTAAAAAAACAAAAACAAAAACAAACAAACACACATGAGATTTTTTCCTCCCAGGTAACACCAATTACCAAGGTCTATTTCAGTTGCTTAATGCAAAATTGAAGAGTCCGGGCGGGGACCTTTTTTCTTTCCGTCTTTAAATCCCTATTACTTTATGCATCATTTGGGTTTTTTTGGACATATTCGGAATAATTCCTGTCTCCGCCCCTGGTGGTTTAGACTTGTTTGGCCCCTACCTGAGATGTAGAAGAGCGTGCTCTGTATGTTCATGAGCTCGGGCGTCCAGTTGGAGACGTACAGGACCATCAGTCTCTGGGCGTGGAACGGCGCCCAGCAGATGATGAACGCCGCCGTCACAGCCACTGCAACAAGAGAAATCAACGCGTTAAGGAATAAGAAACAAAGGCATGTGTTATTTAACGACGCACTCAACACATTTTAATTATGGTTATTTGGCGTTGGACCTATGGTTAAGGACCACACAGATAATGATAGAGAAACCCGTTTCCGCCACACAATGAGCAACATTTTTGGATTAGGTCCGGTCAAGTCATAGGGTTTTACGTGCACATTCAGAGCAATCTATTGTAGTGCCCACCTGTCATGAGCGCATGTGTCGACTTTTGCCGATTCTTCCATCCAGGACAGGATATTTTCGATTAGCAGAAAGGGATCTTTTATATGCAGCTTCCCACAGACAGGGTAGTATGTACCGCGGCCTTTGTTACACCAGTTGTGGCGCACTGACTGGAACGAAAAATAGCCCAATGGACCAAATGACGGAATTCGATCTTAGACTGACCGTGCAACAGTAATACGCATTCTGAAAGTACTGATAAAAATACATGTCCTCTGTCGGGACCAACACATTTTCGTATCTCTTACGTTCAAGAGCCATAACTCTGTGAAAAAATGTCAGTCTCCTTGAAGGTCAAACTGGATCAGTCAGCTATATTTGATAAAGCTATACATAACATTCCAGCTCCATATCTTCATGAATTACTACAACAAAGTCCGGGAAACTATATTTGGGACAGAGGGACAGAGGGACGGACAAGACAAAGAGAACGGAGACAAAACCTTCAGCCCCCCTCCCCCCACCCTCCCGGTTGGAGTGGTAGGTGATTGATAACAGACGTTTTTAGTCTGTGTATGTATGCTTGTTGCAGCACATCACCGGCTACATCACACGGTTAGTCTACAGCTTAGTGAGCAAGGGTATCTCAACTATCAACATTTTCACAAGTGTAAAAAGAATACTCTTTTTTTTTTTTCGTTAACCACTTCCATCTCCTAAAGATGTACATCACAAACTTAAATTCGTATAAAAACATGCGCTACCGTTAACTACATTACCTTCCCCCTCCCCCTTCCCCATCCCCACTTATTCAGCGTACATTCGTGAAAATGCTGATAATAGTGTACCCCAAAGGCCATTTAATTAACTTCTCTTCCATTAACCTGTCGTTGGCACACAGCCTAGATAGCCGAAGTGTGCGCCAAGTACACCAGGCTTCAATTTTAAACGGACTGTCCTAAGTTTACAACCTTTTTTTTTATGACAACAATTACACTGCGTTTTAATTTAGCTCTAGAATGTTTATATTTACCTTAGTTTGTCGGCTAATAGCCGATTTATTTTTCGTGCTGAGGTGTCGTTAAACATAAATTCACTCAGTCTTTCGTTCATTCATTCAGTCATTCAATCATTCATTCATTCTGTCATTCGTGTTGTTATTTAAGTTGCCACTCTCCATATATCCAATGTGTTTCACGTCATACTGTAGCAGCCAAAACTGGGTACGAAAATATTATATTAGGAAATTAAACGAAGTTTGAGTTATAATAAACCTTAACAAACCAGATATATATATATATATACCATATATATATATATATATATATATATATATATATATATATATATATATATATATATATACAAAACCAGACACACACTATGAATACAGGCACTGATATTCTAAAAGAGAACATGTATTTAATATGTAATTGTATTCGTTCTGTTAGTGGAGCAATTACATATTAAATACATGGAGCTCAGTGGTAAAGCGCTCACTTGATGCGCGGTCGGTTTGGGATCGATCCCCGTCGGTGGGTCTATTGGGCTATTTCTCGTTCCATCCAGTGCACCGCGACTGGTATATCAAAGGCCATGGCATGTGCTATCCTGTCTGTGGGATGGTGCATATAAAATATCCCTTGCTACTACTGGAAACATGTAGCGGGTTTCCTCTCTAAGACTATATGTCAAAATTACCAAATGTTTAACATCCAGTAGCCGACGATTAACAAATCAATGTGCTCTAGTGGTGTCGTTAAACAAAATAAACTTTTGTTTTGCTCTTTTAGTCGTTGAAAATGTTCTGTTAGAAACATCTTACAGTAGGACAGAGACATCTTAAAATAGGACAGAAACATCTTAAACTTAGGAGAGTCCCTTTAATCGGATATAACAACAAAAACAAAAAATAAAATAAAAGTGTGCTCTTTACCAAGTAATCACGAGAATGGGAAGGTAGTGTCGCCCGTAATCATTTTCTCAAGTAACTTTTCATGATTGAAAATGTCATTCTCGCTATTCCATGAATCTCATCATTCCTATTTCCACAGAAAAAGGAGAGCTATGGCCCCGCTACATGCAACAGTAATTCGCAAGATCTGTACCACGTTAAACAAAGAAATCAGAAACAGATACTGATATCAGTAAAAACTGAGATTAAAGGAAATACACGTTTGGAATGCGTGTCAGTTTTAATAATATTTTCTGTTTTTCATAACCTCGCCCTGTAGGTGGTAGAAGTTTTGATTATATGTTATGCCAGTTGAAATACCTTAATAGCTTTAGTTAACGTTGACGTTATGACTGTTTAGATAAAATTTGAATCTGAACCATATTGGCGTGTACTACTAGATTGCATTCTCAGATAGGAGATCATTTCCGTAAAGATCTTTCATCACGAATGCTTCCGTAACATGATCAAAAAGCACATTTAAACAAATAATAAGATATAACTTTATTTTTAAAACGTGATAGGTTACAATGATTATAGTCTGTCTTGAAATATGTTTAATGAACAGAAGAAAAGTACGTAGGTACCACTAAAATATATATGCAAATATATATATTGGATCCACCGGAAATACTCACAAGGGTGCTTGAATCATAATTGGATATAGACACGTTAATATTTTATCCTGTCCTACTTGCATAGGTAATAAAAAAGCAACTACGACTATTTGGTGTCTAATACATGTGGCTATTTTACACCTAATCTAAAGTCACAAAGGAAATCCACTGTTGTCACATACACACAAAAAAAAAGAAGAAGTTTGTTTTGTTTAACGACACCACTAGAGCACATTTATTTATTAATCATCGGCTATTGGATGTCAAATATATGGTAATTTTGACACATTCATAGAGAGAAAACCCGCTACATATTTCCATTAACAGCAAGGGATAGTTTATATGCACCATCACAGAGACAGGATAGCACATACCACGGCCTTTCATATACCAGTCGTGGTGCACTGGCTGGAACGAGAAATAGCCCAATGGGCCCACCGACAAGGATCGATCCTAGACCGACCTCGCATGAGGCGTGCGCTTTACCACTGGTCTACGTCCCGCCCCCTGGTGTCACACAAGGTATTTCTACAGCAAAGCACCATAGGATCTTTTGTATGCACATTCCCACAAGCAACTGATTACATCAACAATATCTCCCGGCATTGTATGTACCAGTCGTGGGCACTGGATGGAATGGGTGATCCCGAGTGCATGGAGAGTGATCGATCCTAGGACCCACTTCATCCCAGACAAGCGCTCAACCAAGGAACTATGCCTCGTGGAAGAAGAAGTTTATTTCATTTAACGACACAACTAGAGAAAATTGATTTATTTTGACAGTCGTAGAGATGAAACCCGCTACAAATGTTCCATTGGTAGCAATAGTCCATGAGTCAGGACCCAAAATTTTGCCAATTTGTACCACCTGTCCCAAGATAGATTCGTCTGTATTAGGCTGAAAAATATTGAAGTGCTTATTCGTGGTAGCCTCTAGTTTCAGGAGACATAAAGCTCTATCATGTGTCTTCAGCACGGAGTATTTTATATTGTGTTTTATTTAGTCGCTATTAAGAATTCCATTGAAATATTGCTGTTGAGGAAACAGGGGTAGGGTTATAAAATGTGTAATTACACAGCAAATCCTGCAACAAAACTTTATTTATATGCAAATGTAGATGTAGATGTAAATAATAACTGAATATCCAAATGAGCTTCTATTATAATTAAAACATTTAAAGAGAATATTTGAGGTGCTGAGCCTAAACTTTATGTAAAATTTCTAGTGAAAAATAAAACTGTGTGAATTGTTGTATTTTGTAACGTTACAGAAAAAGTATTATATGAGATTCTAATCCTCAAAGGATTTTAATATTGGTAATATATCTGAATTCTCCAATCCATTATTTCCTAAGTTTTGTTGTCCTAAATGTCCTGAGAAATATTTTGCAATGCTTTTAATATGGTCACCCTTTAGCAATTCTGTAAAAATATAACTGTTGTAAAAATGGGGGTAAGGTCACAAAACGGGTAGATACACACAGAAAGCTGTGAGTCCTGTAATGCTATTATAATGTTCATCCCTAGGGATGTAGGCCTTGACAAAAAATCAGATGGTACCGACCGACCCCTCTGGCTCATCGACTACAAGGAATCTTTTATATGCACCATCCCACTGACAGTATAGCACATACCACGGCATTTAATATACCAGTTGCGGTGCACTGTATAGAGCGAGAAATATCCCAATAGGCCCACCGTTGGCGACCGAGCATCAGGCGAGCGTTTTACCACTGGGCTACGTCCCGCCCTATGCCTCGTAGAATGCCGGTGTACTAAATGACATGCCTCTAGCATGATGCAAGTCGCGTGACAAGGAAGTATTGCTTTTAACATAATTAACTTTCTGTCTTTAAAATGCCATCTAATACATACACATTTTCCAAATTTGACTTTTAAATAACCTTTCGGGTGACATTTAAGTTACATGTTTGAGAACAGTATAAACGCTGCAAGGATAAACCCAACACGCTGCCTTCAGTAATTTGCGTCTTGGTTGTCCCGATAGCGGTCATATTGTTCACTGAAATGAGAGTTAAAGACACATGTCAAATTTAGGAGACGCATGTTTTAAATCTTTAGACAAGATAATATCTTGTTTGGTGATTTGAGTACATGTCTTGACCAAATAATATGGTTTAAAACATATATGACCAGAGAATAACCCATTTAGTAAGTAAAAAGGGGTGATAGATAGAAAGATAGATGGAGAAATGGATAGACAAACAACATAAATAGCTATACAAGGAGAGAGAATATAGGAGAAAGAGAGAGAGAGAGAGAGAGAGAGAGAGAGAGAGAGAGAGAGAGAGAGAGAGAGAGAGAGAGAGAGAGAGAGACAGACAGACAGACAGACAGACAGAGCAAATATGACGTAGACAGACACCGAGACAGATGGAAAGACAGACAGGTACAAAAACAGATACAGACTAACACATAGAATGAGAGAAAAAAACAACAGAGACAAAGGCAGAGAGAGAGAGAGAGAGAGAGAGAGAGAGAGAGAGAGAGAGAGAGAGAGAGAGAGAGAGAGAGAGAGAGAGAGAGAGAGAGAGAGAGAGAGAGAGAGAGAGAGAGAGAGAATATGACGTAGACATACGGACAGAGATCGTGAGAGACAGACAGATAAAAATGGACAGACAGACTTATATGTAGAGGCGGATAGTGAAACATACAAAGATACAGAACAACATACAGACACCGAGACAGATAGAGAGACAGACAGAGGTAGAAAAAGAGATACAAACTTACACATAGAATGAGAGAGAAAAAAACAGAGACAAAAGCAGAGAGAGAGAGAGAGAGAGAGAGAGAGAGAGAGAGAGAGAGAGAGAGAGAGAGAGAGAGAGAGAGAGGGGGGGGGGAATAGACACCATAAAAAAATATGCAGAGTTTGAGAGATTTACAATTTGCTACAGAAGAACATTACATCTTTTTTTGTAATTCCGCTCGGTATTCCCCAAATGATTACAAATGAGGGATGCCGATTCATTGAATTCTTGGCGGGAAGCATAACGAGCCGTCAGAACGACAAGCGGGAGATTTATAAATTATATCTTGATTTTTCCACTGACAGGCAATTTGTCACCGCGCGGTGGCTTGCTTTGGCTGTAATGCTCACGTCTGAACACACCATGTCAGGCTCTCTGTATGTTCAATTGAAAATTGCCAGTTTTTAAGAATTTCCTTATACTTTATCTGTATTACTTATCACACAGTGATTGGGGGTTATTTGTACAGTGTTATGCGCTTCAATGACGGAAATAGGTAGGGGTTTGAAACACGTTTGTCAGTTAGATTGCGAAATGACGTACAAGACCAATTTCACTAATATGTGTATCAAATTTCGATGAATGGAGGAAGCAACGGAGAAACCAAAATAATATGCAATAATGACCCTACAAACAAAATATCAACAAAAATGTACGACACTCGAAAGCTAGCAAAGGATCCACCGTTAACTAAAGTACTGGAATTATAAAACGAAACATTCAAAGCAAACAACAGCAAGAACATAATTTATGGTAACAGCAACAACAGGAGCAACGCAGCATTAAAATAATCCCTGTTATTCAGTTAATAAACCACGGCAATAATTTGACGTCCATAATTTTAACCAGTTCTGCAGTCCCGTCTATTGGAATATGCTCTTGATCACAGCTCCATACTATTTCAGATATGCTGATGTCAACATTGCTACATTTTGGACGTTGTCATAATCTCTAGGGCGGAACATAGCCCAGTGGTAAAGAGCTCGCTTGATGCGTGATCGGACCCATTGTGCTATTTCTCGTTCCAGCCATGTACCACAATCGTTATATCAAAGGCCGTGGTACGTGCTATCCTGTCCGTGGGATGGTGAATATAAAAGATCTCCTGCTACTAATGGAAACAATACAGAAGTTTCAAATAAGATTATATGTCAAACATTACCAAAATGGTTAACATCCAGTAGGCCATGATTAATAAATCAATGTGCTCTAGTGGTGTCATTAAACAAAACAAACTTTATAACTTGTGGTAAGAACAACAACAAGTGCAACACAGCATTAAAAAACATGTCATCCCTGTTATTCAGTTAATAGTAATAATCTGACATCCATAATTTTAACCAGGTCTGCAGTCATGCCTATTGGAATACGCTCTTCATCATAAACTTCATACCATTTGAGATAATGCTGATGTCAACATTGCTACATGTTGGACTTTGTCATAATCTGATGAGCACGTGTGGGTGGCATGTTGGCGAATGAAGCAGGCGACTTGATTCCACTCATCACTGTGGCACGGCCCTGTGGTATGGTAAAATGGGATTAAGCCTGAACGCCCTCGCTGGTAAAATACGCCATATATTCTCATTTCTCACATACTGGTAATCTCAGACTGCTGTAAAGTTAGGTATTATAAACACGTATCTTGCTCGTTTGATGCTCTAGTTTTTGTGCATGGTATATCATTAATGAAAGCACAGACATGCTGCACAGCTCTGTATTATGAACACGTATGTTGCTCAGTTAATGCTTTGTTGTTTGTTTGTTTTTTGTGCATGGTATACAATTAATGAAAGCACCGGAAGCTCATTCAGTGGTTGTTGTTGTTGTTGTTGTTTTAAATCTGGCTCAGCTTGTTGTGTCCTTCTAACCTAAGCTTGTTGTCTAATACTTCTGAACTTTTTATTGATTGGTTAATAACTCGAGTTTTAACGAAGCACACTCAGTATTACACCTTTTTATACCTGTGGTTTTACTGCTTCCCTCATACTCCTGATGAATTATGTAGTAATATAGACGAAACCGAGTTTTATCTTGTTTTAACCTTGTTGTTTTAAACTATTTTTAGACAAACACTTTTGGTTTAATTTATTTAAGAATTGATCGCAATTATTTTTTGGTTCATGCAAGTATGAACCGAAAAAACGATGTGCACACTGTATGAGCCCGCGTAGGAGGTCATACAAAAGTGTGCACATCGTTTTTTTCGGTTCATACATGCATGAACCAAAAAATAATTGCGGTCAAATCTTATAATTAAATTTATATGCATACTTTATCAATACATAACTGAATTTATTCTGTTTAGCTTTAAATACGCCTGTAGTATTGTTTGTGTAAACTTCATTGATACTTATGTCGCGTAAGAATACGAACGTTCATTCACTATTATTTGAATCAGGTGATTTTGTTTTTGTAAATGACGTCATTTCCTCTAGCTGCTGTGCATTTTATATTGGAAGGAATTGTCCTATTCGTGTTTAGTTTATATTTTATGAAAGTGAACGATGGGAACGTGTCTAACATTTATGCTGTTGGTGGAACCGTTTAATTTTTGTCAACAACTGTAGAACATCGCTTACAAGTAAGTTACAGAAGTGAAGTTTCCTACATGATTTTCATGTCATGCTTAGCGAAGAGGGTTGGGTTTTTTTTTTAGGTTTTTGTTTTAATCAATGCGTATATATCTACATATCTACTCTGCTATAGCATTTTGCATTAATTTATCGTATACATTTTTTGTAGCTTTCACGTGTGTTTTCTTGAAAATATCTAAATATTGCAAGAATAATCCGGCTTATTGCACAAAAGTAGTGCAAGTCAGTGTGTGTGTGTATGTGTGTGTGTGTGTGTGGGGGGGGGGGGGGGGGGGGGTAGTAGGCGTGGCTTATTTTGTTTAGGTTCATCGAGATATGAACGAAAAAAAGTAAGCACTTCTGGACCAATCAGATTGCCGTAAAGTGTATAGACGCAAAGAAAATTTAATTATATAACAATTGTTTCTCATTTTTTAGGAATTTATCGATGTATAAAAGTCACAAATGGTATAAAATCGCGTAGCATAGCGAAGCGATTTTCGATTTTATACTACATTTATGCTACGCGATTTTATACCATTTGTGACTTTTATACATCGATAAATTCCTAAAAAATGAGAAACAATTCTTATAATTACAAACAGTACAAGAAGTGTACCTTAAAACACTCAAAAATAATTTCTTTCGTTCTTACCGTCAACCATGTTCTGTAAATAAGCGTAGGAATACATGTATACATACTATTGGAAATTGTCCGCTAAAAATAAAAATAAGTATTGAATCAACAAAAACAGTGTATATATCTTTATTATAACTTCTTTTTAAAAAATGAAACAATTTCATGTGCAGATTTGTCTTGTGTTTTTCTATCGCAAAGTGACCTTGATATTAACTTTTGTTTACGTGTAGTGACTGTTGGTATTGTGCGGTTATTTCGATCTTGGTCTTCCGTGATGACGTATTTTTATGAGGTTTATGGAAGGATAACGCTTGGTTTTTTAGTGACGTCAGCCAATCAGAATACAGTAAATCGTATAAATTCGGAAAGTTTGTAATTATATACTAATAATTAAATTCCTGTTACATTCATTACAACGTAACATCATCCCATTGGTCCAGACGTAGCAACGGGAGGTTGTTCATTTTTCGATAAACGTAAAAATTACGTTGTCAGGGAACGTCATATCTGATGACGTCATTTTATATGGGCAAGTTGTCTTATTGAGCTTTATTGTTTATGGATAAAAAAAATAAAAAAAATAAAAAATTGAGTATCACGTTTTTGTGTTATTATTAGCCTGTATAATTCAAATTTAATTATAAGTATTGTCTGTTATTTCTTTTACGTTCATCTGGGTATGTACTGAAGAAAAAAATCCGCAAATTTACGAGAGAACGGCTTCGCCGATTCACACAGTTTGCGGATGATATTTTTTTGTTCATACCCCGATGAACGTAAAAGAAATAATAGACAATCCTTAAATGAGAGAGAATGAAAACATGTAGCGGGTTTCCTCTCTAAGACTATACGCCAAAATTACCAAATGTTTGACATCCAATAGTCAATGATTAACAAATCAAAATGTTCTAGTGGTGTCGTTATACAAAACAAACTTGCTGTCGTGCCGTCGAACAACAACAAAAAACCCCTTGAAAACTGGTTTGTTGATCTTATCAATAATTCACTCCTAAAGACCCATACAATCGAAAATATTTTCCCCCTATAAGATGTTTACTAAATCACCGAGGTTTCAAGGTTGTATAAATTAGCTTTCGATTTCGTCTGGTCCAATATCTGGATGTAACACACATCTGGGTCGGCCGTGATTAACCAAGTATTGGAGTGTCGTCTGTCCCTATGCATGCGTATTATTCACTTGTCTGGAGAGTCACGGAGTTAACAAGAGTCCTTGAGGTTTGTTTCATTCCCATCATAAATTGAATCCAGCCAGTCGATATTTATTCCAAATACGACAGTTAGCAGACGCATCCAAAGAACAACACCACTGGCAAATAGAAGGAAACGGAAAAGCTGTACATTAAAATTGGTTTCATATCGCGCCATTGATTTTATTTTATTTAAGTTAATTTTCAAGCTCATATTCAATTAAAGACGCATACCTTAGTTTTAACCCGTGAAAACGGACATTAAGTTTGATTACTCAACAAACCTGTAACACATTTGGATAAAGTTGCAACAGAGATAAACAACAGTGTCATTTTAAAACGGATGTACGGAAATGTATACTGTAAACAATAAAATCTAAGTAATGTTTGATTTCAATTATCAACAAGCATTCGGAGAGTATTGCTAATGAAATACTTGTCCCCTGCCGGGCCCAATACATATTAGCATTTCCTAAATTCAAGGGTCATAGCTTTGTGAAAAATAGGTAAATCGCCATGAACGTTAACGTCAATCTATATCATCCGGAAAGCAAATGTTCATATAGTATCCTAAATTCAAGGGCCATATCTCTGTCAAAAATGAGTAAATCGACATGAAAGTCAAACTTGATCTGTAACAGTACATGGTAAAGCTATACACTAAAAAAAAAAAAAATATATATATATATATCAAGGCATCGTGGAAAAAAATCCATCAGGGCAGACAGACAGACAGACAGACAGAAGGATCGCGATGAAACCTATAGTCCCCTCCGGTTGGAGATTAAAAACCGCTGTAATAGTGAAAAATATGCCATAGTATTTAAACACAACGGTCTTTCACTTTAAAGTTAAAACACGATGTCCCGTGCCATGTATGTAGGTCTGTCCAGTACAATGGGTAGTTGTTAGTGGTTAGTCACAGAACAGTCGGTTTAATGACCGTACACATCCCCATCGAACCGTTAGAACTCGCTCTTGGTAGGAGATAAATTGGAGGTCACCTACATTAAGCCTCGGTCACACTGTCAAGGATCAGGACGCCGGGTTAGCCATGGATACGATCCGGCATCATTCGTGACAATCCGTTGTGGTCCGTACTAAACTGTACCGATCCTTAGCGATCCCCGTTGTCAACTAACCCCTATTCTTAATAATCCTTGGTTTATCCGTCGAAAACCGTTGTTAAACCGTGGTGCATCCGTAGGGGATCGCGGATAGAGCACTTTCCGGGGTTATTCGTGAGGTTTTCATCCGTCGTGGATCCGGCCAGACGATCCTTGACAGTGTGACCAGGGCTTTACATGTATACGTCCACCAAAAACGTGTGATTTATATTTCTGTCTGTCATAACAGTAACTAAAAGTTAGTTTGTATTCTCTTAATTATTACAAGTTACAAAACTGAAACCGCTTGAAGGGGTTGGTTTGTTTTGTTTCACGACACCACTAGAGCACATTGATTTATTAATCATCAGCTATTGGATGTCAAACATTTGGTAATTTTGACTAGTAGTCTACAAATGGAAAGCCACTACATTTTTTCATTAGTAGCAGAGGATCTTTCGTGTGCAATTTCCCACAGATATGACAGCATATAGCACGGTCTTTGATATACTAGTTGTGACGCACTGTTTGGGACGAGAAAAAAACGCAATCAAAGAATGGGTCCACTGATTTGGTTCGATCCTACAACGCAACCACCTCAGCCGGGCGTTTACCCCCCCCCCCCCCCCCCCCCCCCCGTCTTATTCTAAAGCACCGGACGTATTTTGGAACCAATATCAGTTACTGTTGTGAACATAAACATTATAATTATTATCACAGTTCGCATTTCGAGGAAATGGTATTTATTTTGTTGTTATTTGTATCACAGCAGATATTATCACAGCTTCGCTTCCAGTCACGATTTCTCCATTACAAATATTCTGTAGCACCTCATTTCTGGACATTCACTTGTGTGTCATTCCAGCTCGCTCTCTCTTTTTTTCTTTTTTCTTTGAACGCCATGACAAATAGCTTGATTCGCTTATGGTGTCCTGTCCCCGTGCCGTGATTAACCTCATTTTAGCGTCATGGGATTGCATCGGTCTTCAAGTCATGCGATTGCCTCGTTGCATTTCCCAGGGCCATAGCCGTAGTATAGCACAACGCCATTTGTAAAAAAAATAAGTTTAATTCAAAAGCTAATCATGCGAGAGAAAAATGAGCCAGATAAATTATCAGTAATTTTCCGAACAGTCTAAAATGTCTATTAAATGTATCGATTTCCGAAATCACTTCAAAATACACAGGAATTTTCTTGTTTGTTTAATGTACTTTTGAAAAGGGTTAGTTTAGTTTCACCAATCAGTTACTGACTATGCGCAGTCTTTGTGGTATTTGTCAAATTAAGCACAGACTTCCTGACGCTAGTAGAATACAAAATACTGCTAAGAATCAACTAAAAGTCCCAAGTGACAAGCAGTAATATTAATTTACACACGGAAACCTAAATGATAAAGTCCTTTCTAAGCCATAAAAGTGCAATAAACGAAATCACCGAAGCCGTAACAGCTTACGGCATTCATTGCCAACAATACAAATGTAAGGGCTGAGGAAATAAGTTGAATTGCAAGCAAGCTGTTGTCTCTGTTAGTCGCCCATCAAGGACATAAAATAACAGTGTACTTGTAAAACATATCATTGCAGGACTTAAATACTTAACAAAATCTCACTTCAAATTACCACTACAATTAAAACATATTCGTGGCATATTTAATATTATTTTTATTATAGTGCGCAGATTACAGACTCCACTGTTTGTTATAGTTGTTAAACCAAATAGCAAAAGAGTTTCCAATGTTAAAGATAAGAAGAATGTAGCTTTGGTTTTTAATCATGTCTTGAAGCTGTAGGACCTAACAACGTTGTCTTGGTGACGATCTCTTTGTCTGCTTTCAGCATGTTCATCTTACCTATTTGGTTGTATATACAACACTGGGAATTAAGAAAATGGCAACGGCAAAACAATATTTCCAAAACTGAAAAACGTGGCACAGAAAATTGCACTCCCTCTGAACAATATGCATTCCCCCAGTCTATATTATACGTCAGTATAATAGTTTTTACACACTCACATAATTCTATTTTTGGAGTGTAACTGACGTTTGAATGACTAGTGCACTTTTTAAAAGTTGGTTTCAATCTCAGTGGCGAATCTAGACGAAGGTGTTGGGCATATCAATCTGGGGCGGACCAATGGGGCATAATATTCGTGGGTCTGCCCTTGCACATTTACAAAATAAAAATAATAACTCACCATGTGTGCGAATCGGATGGATCCCAGGATCTCTCCACCCCATATCCTTGCTTCCCTTACCTCCGATTAATATGATATGAATTAATACAAATTTTATGTATATATAATAAATCCAATATATTTTAGATTCAAGCCGAATACATAGATAACAGACGTATGTTTTCTGCATATCTTCTTCAGACAACAAACTGTCTAATAGACAGCACTTGACTTATTATCAGTCCAAAGTTATTTGAAGAAACACTGTTTTCAGTATTCAAACACAATAGTGTGGAGTGCATTTTGTATGTATAACTGGGGGGAGTGCAAATTATACGTATAATAATTCTGAGGGAGTGCACATTAAATGCTACACCGGTCTGGAAACTTATAAACATAACGAGTTAAGTGATTATGACAGACGGACAGACAGACAGTATGTTGTAGAAATAAATATTTTAGGTGTCATGTTAAAATCAGTCTTTGATTGTCTACCTCATCCTGTTAGGACTGTCAGTGTGGTAGCGATTGTGGCTATTTGTCTCTGCCCACCAATGCTAGTGCCGACGACAGTAATTAATAACACCTACACTTGAAAGAACACCCTGAACGTGCTAGTTTAACCAACCGTGCCGCAAGGTGACTTATCAACGCAGACGATATTTGATTCCGTTTGATTTCAATTTAGATTTAATGAATAATAGTCTCCCTTGTTTGTATGTTTCTATTAATAACCCAACATTTCTCTCAACAACGCTCGTTCATTAATCATCTGAACGCAACGCAATTAACCCAAGGTCACCGTGTTAGTGACAGAAGACGCGATTATGCCAGAATAATAATTACAACTAGTAGTCATTTAAATAAAAGGTTAACAGCCAACATGAAGGTACAGGAATCCAACAATAAAAGATAATTTTAGAATAAAAACGGATAAGATTTGTCAAAAAGAAACTTTGATCACTGTTGATGAAGACAAATTTTTTCTTTGAAAAATACAATGGCGATATTCCAGAACTGTGAAATAAAATGTACAAAGAAAAGCCCTATGGCGCGATTTCGTTCTTCATTTGACAGTCTCGGCATTTCCAATAGCAACAAATTCAGTAGCGAAAGTGTGTTTTTCCAAGTGATGTGACGACAGGCTACAAGTTTCAATCGATTTGGGAGCGAAATGCAATTCGTGCCAATTTTGCACATGCAAAACATGCTTTCCATCAATTTGACCCGACACATGCGCTCACGTGTTTCACAAGCAATCTGATCAACTTGTTGGCAAGCTAGTGTCAAGGTAGTAATGATTTACTCGCTAAAATTTTATGAATGGCTGAGTTCCTTTTTATAAATGTATTTTCAAACTGTAAAGTTTTCCATTTTGTTCAGTATAGTATGGAGCTGTAATTATTATCTTTTATAACATTTAACAACAACGCTACACTGGCAAAGCTATATTAATTTTTTATTCATTTCGTGTTTATATATGTAACAACATTACAATTTGTAACACAAGACGACAAACAGCTGCAGTTATAGTTCAAGCACGCTGTCCTGGACACACATATCAGCTATCTAAACAGTGTCCAGGTCAATGGGTTATTTGTTAATTGTTAATGGTTAGTGAGAGTGAAGTCGGTGTAGTGAAATTATATTTAATCAATAAGTCGTTAAAACTAGCTCTGTGTGGTAGCTGGTATCAGGATGCGAACCCGGTACCGTCCAACCGTAAGACCTATGGCTTAACCACTACAACACCGAAGCCGATACCCTGGTAAAGACTGAAACCTCCAATTTTATATATTTCCAGTTCGTTACGTAAATGCCAATAACATTAACTCTGTTCATAATTCAATAAACATTTACACTATCTGTCCGTCTATAGTTGTGCTATTTAACGTGAAAGATTAATTAAACGACAAATGAAGTCCAGCTAGTCTTCAGGTTTGCATCTAGCCATCAGTTAAGCTGTGGAGAATATGGATTTAAACCAGTTCGAGACAGGTGGGGTGAGGAGGGCGACGAACAAAACAGATACTTATCACATCATCGCGACAGTTTATTTACTAAATTACAGTCATTATCACGAATTAACCGAGTACGCTGTTGCGAGAAAAGAAAATTATTTACCGAAGTAAGCAATTATATTGTGCTAAGGCAACATGTGGTGAAGTAACGATTTCAAGAAAATCAGTTTTTTGTGACTTTTTTTTTTATTCATTTGGTGAAGTCTTCAATAAAAAAGTTAATTTGCTTTTCTTTTCAACGTTAGTGTTTCCGTAAAACGATTCTCTTGTGTCTTGCTATACATTTTGATGCTTATTTTAAAATAACACAATAGTGACAATGACAATGACAAAAAGATTTACGTGCACATTCAGAGCAAAATGTTGTAGCACACGCCTATCCTGGTCACAGGGACCGGCCTTGGCCGGTTCCCTCTGTCCAGGACAGGAAAGGGTTGGGGGAGGGTTGGGGGAGGGTTGTAGAGAGGGAACGCCTGCACTGGCAAGTGCAAGGGAGAACACAATAGACATATTAAGCCATTTTATACTAGTTTTCACTTTCTGCCTTTACCCTTCGCGAGGCACACTTTTAATTTATTTAATTGTCGCCCCATGTGATTGTTTAAATTAGTGACTATTAGGTGTCAAACTCACGGTAACACTTACGTGTGATATAGTGTGTGACAGACCAAATCTACTTTATATCAGTTTTAAAGACTATAATTTGAGCGTGGACAACCTAACGGAACAGAACATTATTTACATCCAGGCCTTAAGCTTTCCACAATGGCGTTAGAGGACCAATTAATGTACTCCCACCTACTTAGAGTCCGGGAACGCTCTACCAAGTACAAACTCTGACATTGTCAAGAACTGTACCTAGAGCCGTGGGTTACAATTTGTATTGAAGAGGTCTTCTAAACGCACTATTCAACAGATCTAACAACACATTCCATAATATTCCAAACATCAGTAACGGGGCACTGACTCTACGTATACAGTACAACCCACACAACTGGTCTACCAAGGATAATCGTTCAGTCGTATAAACGGACTCCCAGCCCGCCCACGCTGTTAAATCTTGCATTCCTTAACATCGTTCCTAACACGACCTTCTAATTCTCGTCTGGTTCTTTTTCTGATTCTAATTTCGTTGTGATTCGGCTGCATCCCGTGGTGATAGCTATTGTCTCGACTATCAGACGGATCTGGAAATGTGATAAGACTATTGTGTCAAAATCCCTCGAGATGCGGTTCTCTTGTCTTTCGCTCGCCAAGTCTCGTTCCAGCCAAATGGTTGTACTTCCTGGAATGGACGTTGATTGTCTAATATAGGTAGACACGACCGATTAATGATGTATCATCATACTAGTATACATATGTACTCAGTGCTGGGTATTAACGCTAGGTAAATGTCGAGGAAAGCACTTTGGTATCATTAGATGAATCTAACGGTATGCACTAGGGAATATTCTGATACTTAGGTGTTCTGAGAAGCACAGTGTACAAAAAGATGTCAATGCCTATTCGTCAATTATTTGTAAACGTTTATAACTTGCTTCTAATATCTAATGCAATAACACCATCTTATCAATAGATCATTATAAATGTCTCCATTTTGACATCTATGCAAATGAAATGGAAATGTGTTATAGTTCAGAGGACACACTGTATTCGCACATCTGCGTGGGCCTTTCTCGTGACTTCTTGAGCAAAAACTGACAGTAACCTTTCTTGAAAGGGACATCGCTAATTTAATAGACTGTGATAGCAAAAATCTATCTATGCAGATCGCCTACTGAACATTCGTCCAACATGCATATATGCAGACTAGTCCTCTGGAGAAAACATTAAATTGTACTAGGAACCGGATACGCGAAACCATTTCCTTGTGTAAAAAATTGAAGGATGCCCTTACAAATCCCAAAAGAGGTTCTCTGGCAATGATTTAAAATAAAAAATAATGTTCTGTCAGCACGAGTGTCGACCTATTTCTCGATCGGAGTCACTTATCAAATGAAACGTAACAAAGACATGCCGTGTGCCTGTGTATGAATAGCTGTTCGAGAAAGAACTATTGGAGTCAATCAGCGTAAAATTTCAAATTAAATTGCATATGGCACTCGCTCAAATAAATCAATTATTCCCATAATTGTAAGCTCAGATCTGATTGTCAATGAAGTGGTTTAATGGTTAGAGTGTTTGGCTCGTAGAATTCGTGCCCATAAGTGTACGAGACATGGGGGGGGGGGGGGGGGGATTAGCTGTCCTGAAACAATGTCACCATGTATTCACATCATTTTACCCATAATATTAGTTGTAATGCAGGTAACAATGCATAGTGATTCGTTTAAACCCTGTATAGCTGTTTGGCAGTACTGCTAATATGCATAAATATTGTTATTCAGATTCGAGGCATTTTCCTTTAATTCGGGCAAAAATTAGCCTACATCCTTCTAAAATGGGATCCCGTATGTCTATGTTCGTGTCCCTGTTTGGACCTACTTGGTCAAGAGGGCTGATACTGACTTTTTGGGGGTTGGAAGGTGCACATTTAAAAACGGACACCTACAGTATTCCAAAGTATAGCCATTTTCATTAGATATAGACATTTCTCCCACAAAATTCCAAACCGACCAAGATATTCATTCTATTTCCGCTACTAAAAAATAAATAAATGAATTACATGTATATGCATCCGTTAAACACTGGATTTTCAGGTCACTTCGGGACATCTGGGGAGAGGTGTGCATCCTCGCCACTCACTCTGGGATGCTAGTCAAATAATGTCACAATGTTAGATCAACGTGTTTTAAAATAGACAAACATCACATAAATCAGCTCTGACATACTCACAATGCTAACGTTAAGATGCTAATGATTGTTTGAACAACTATAAAAGTCAAATTCAACAAAAACCAACGATGAAGAGAACTGCATTTTACTCCCGCAAACGTATATAATAGGCAATACGGCATTTGACATCATTCGCCATTATCATTACTAATGCGTTTGATATAATGACATTGTATACATCAATATGCAAGATACAAAAGTCACGTCAAACCAATCTAGCAGTGAAAACACACATACGCACGCACACATTCACTCACAACTCATAAAACTTGCCAGTTTCTAGCACACTTAGACCGACAGACGAGTTATTGAAACAGGCAAATTTAATACATTTGTCTTCAACATGCATGACAGTGATGGACCTTAGCGGTAGCCTGAGATGTTTTCGATTTGGACTACCAAATTCCCCCAGCTGGTAGTCCGCTGGGCTATTAGATTTTTACACTTGTAAACTACGAGTACAGTCATATCAAACTTGAATTTGCCAGTGTCTAATTCAACTTCATGTGTTGACTTCGTGGCACAAATGGTATTAATTGCTCTCCTGCTCTGAATTGCAGGAGTAGATTGAATAACGTGATTCTATACACGTGAGGCAGGGCGTAGATTGAATAACGTGATTCTATACACGTGAGGCAGGACGTAGATTGAATAACGTGATTCTATACACGTGAGTCAGGACGTAGATTGAATAACGTGATTCTGTACACGTGAGGCAGGACGTAGACCCGTTGTAAAGCGCTCTCCTGATTCGTGTTCAGTCTAGGATCGAACCCCGCCGGCGAGTCTATTGGACTACTTCTCATTCCAGCCAGCACACCACGACTGGTATATCAAAGACCGTGATATGTAACGTCCTGTCTGTAAGATGGTGCATATAATAGATTCCTTGCTACTAATTAGAAATGTAGCTGGTTTCCTCTCTAAGACTATATATGATTTTATCAAATGCTTGACTTCCAATAGCCGATAATTACTAAATAGTGTTCTCCAGTGGTGCAGTTAACCAAAACAAACTTATGTTAATTGCTTTTCTACTCTGAATTTCAGGAGTAGATGGGATAAGATGATTCTAAACACGATGTTACGTGTATGTAATATACAGCAGCAGATAAACTGAAATGATACTTGACATTAACACGTTCCTGGCGGGTAGAACTCATAGTCGCCGCAAGAACAAAAACACATGATTATTAGAATACAACTTGAAACAGCGCAGACCGGTTTCAGAAACACACATAATGATAGATGTGTGTTGTCCTGTCTTATTTAGTGCAGCCACGTTTCAGACGGATTGTGGCAGTTCCCACACACAGGAAGAATTGTGTAGCTCAAGTATTCTTCAAACTATAAACGCGTGTCCTTCAAATTTCAAGAGGGACGTGTTTTTAACACACTTAGAAAGAAAGAATGCAAGTGTTTTCAAGAACACAGAGAATAACAGATTGTCCCATAGCAAACTTAGAAGAATAACACGTTTCCTTAACACTGGCAGAACAATGAAAGAGAAAACCAGTTTCAATACTGTTGAAGGAAGACTTGTGCTATTCAGTACACTCGCGGTATTGGCTATACTTGTTTTTATTACAACTATACTTGACGACTCTACGACCCGATGCCTGTGGCGCAATGAAGACCATGTTTTAAGCACATCGGCAGTGTAATCGTATTTATACTGAACCACAAAATAAACGTGAATATTTTAATATACAGTTTTTCATTAAAATCGACTGTCAAAGTGAATCTGAAATATTCACAAAGCATTGGTCATTTAAACTGAATAATTTTATATGAATTAAAGAAAACTAAATTAATATTCAAGTTAGTTTTGTTGTTCAGCATATATTATTAAAACTACGTATTTCACAACTAGCAAACCTATTAGACCGTCTGCATCCCACTAGCAAACCTAGAATGAAGGCACAAATAAATGTGGAGGTGTTAGGTTAGTGTACCAACATTTCTGGTTAATCATTTTTCATTTCATTTCAACTTATTTTCGTGCTTATATCCAATTAAGGTTCAAGCATGCTGTCCTGGGCACACAACTCAGCTATCTGGGCTTTCTGTCCAGGACAGTGGGTTTGTTGTTAGTTGTTAGTGAGAGAGAAGAAGGTGTAGTGGTCTTACACCTACCCAGTGAGTCGTTCAGGACAGCGGGTTAGTGGTTAGTGAGAGAGAAGAGGGTGTAGTGGTCTTACACCTACCCAGTGAGTCGTTCAGGACAGCGGGTTAGTGGTTAGTGAGAGAGAAGAAGGTGTAGTGGTCTTACACCTACCCAGTGAGTCGTTCAGGACAGCGGGTTAGTGGTTAGTGAGAGAGAAGAGGGTGTAGTGGTCTTACACCTACCCAGTGAGTCGTTCAGGACAGCGGGTTAGTGGTTAGTGAGAGAGAAGAGGGTGTAGTGGTCTTACACCTACCCAGTGAGTCGTTCAGGACAGCGGGTTAGTGGTTAGTGAGAGAGAAGAAGGTGTAGTGGTCTTACACCTACCCAGTGAGTCGTTCAGGACAGCGGGTTAGTTGTTAGTGGTTAGTGAGAGAGAAGAGGGTGTAGTGGTCTTACACCTACCCAGTGAGTCGTTCAGGACAGCGGGTTAGTGGTTAGTGAGAGAGAAGAGGGTGTAGTGGTCTTACACCTACCCAGTGAGTCGTTCAGGACAGCGGGTTAGTGGTTAGTGAGAGAGAAGAGGGTGTAGTGGTCTTACACCTACCCAGTGAGTCGTTCAGGACAGCGGGTTAGTGGTTAGTGAGAGAGAAGAGGGTGTAGTGGTCTTACACCTACCCAGTGAGTCGTTCAGGACAGCGGGTTAGTGGTTAGTGAGAGAGAAGAAGGTGTAGTGGTCTTACACCTACCCAGTGAGTCGTTCAGGACAGCGGGTTAGTGGTTAGTGAGAGAGAAGAGGGTGTAGTGGTCTTACACCTACCCAGTGAGTCGTTCAGGACAGCGGGTTAGTTGTTAGTGGTTAGTGAGAGAGAAGAGGGTGTAGTGGTCTTACACCTACCCAGTGAGTCGTTCAGGACAGCGGGTTAGTTGTTAGTGGTTAGTGAGAGAGAAGAAGGTGTAGTGGTCTTACACCTACCCAGTGAGTCGTTCAGGACAGCGGGTTAGTTGTTAGTGGTTAGTGAGAGAGAAGAAGGTGTAGTGGTCTTACACCTACCCAGTGAGTCGTTCAGGACAGCGGGTTAGTTGTTAGTGGTTAGTGAGAGAGAAGAGGGTGTAGTGGTCTTACACCTACCCAGTGAGTCGTTCAGGACAGCGGGTTAGTGGTTAGTGAGAGAGAAGAGGGTGTAGTGGTCTTACACCTACCCAGTGAGTCGTTCAGGACAGCGGGTTAGTTGTTAGTGGTTAGTGAGAGAGAAGAAGGTGTAGTGATCTTACACCTACCCAGTGAGTCGTTCAGGACAGCGGGTTAGTGGTTAGTGAGAGAGAAGAGGGTGTAGTGGTCTTACACCTACCCAGTGAGTCGTTCAGGACAGCGGGTTAGTTGTTAGTGGTTAGTGAGAGAGAAGAGGGTGTAGTGGTCTTACACCTACCCAGTGAGTCGTTCAGGACAGCGGGTTAGTTGTTAGTGGTTAGTGAGAGAGAAGAAGGTGTAGTGGTCTTACACCTACCCAGTGAGTCGTTCAGGACAGCGGGTTAGTTGTTAGTGGTTAGTGAGAGAGAAGAGGGTGTAGTGGTCTTACACCTACCCAGTGAGTCGTTCAGGACAGCGGGTTAGTTGTTAGTGGTTAGTGAGAGAGAAGAGGGTGTAGTGGTCTTACACCTACCCAGTGAGTCGTTCAGGACAGCGGGTTAGTTGTTAGTGGTTAGTGAGAGAGAAGAGGGTGTAGTGGTCTTACACCTACCCAGTGAGTCGTTCAGGACAGCGGATTAGTTGTTAGTGGTTAGTGAGAGAGAAGAGGGTGTAGTGGTCTTACACCTACCCAGTGAGTCGTTCAGGACAGCGGGTTAGTTGTTAGTGGTTAGTGAGAGAGAAGAGGGTGTAGTGGTCTTACACCTACCCAGTGAGTCGTTCAAACTCGCTCTAATGACTTAACCACGACACCACCGAGGCCGGTTCTGGTTAATCGAAAAGGTTTTATCTCAATCAGTGAACCATTTGATAACATAGGTTCAAACACGTCTGTCCTCAGAGTTTCACGGAAACTGTGTTTAAAACAAATCAGCGTATTTGAACTTTGAATGTGAATACTAAAATAACAAAACAAAACCCAACAAAAGAACAACAAACCCCCCCCCCCCCCCCCCCCCCCCCCCCCCCCCCCCCCCAAAAAAAAAATGTATAAGGGTAAATAAGGCGAAATACATATTGCTTTTAAGGCTTTTTATTGTTATAAATTCAAAATAAAATTGTTTTATTGAGCTGGTCCCGATTGTATTACTACATGGGTGTTGAATTATATTTAATATACATGTATATGGGTTGGGTTTGTTTTCAAAATATAACTTTAATATAAATATAATTAAACTGTTCCATTCACAACGAAGAGAATATATTACCATTCAATCTAATACTATTAGTATGTGCTCTATTGATTTACATACACAAATTGTCCAAATTGTTTAATGTGTCAACACTTTCACGAGTAATGCACAAGCAGTTGGAGCCAATCTCTCCATGAACCGTATCTGTTTATTCTTAAGCATTTTCTACTGATTAATCTACCAGCCATTGGAGTCTGCTGGCGTCAAGGCTGAACTGGCGAATCTGCCTCCCACGTTATAACTGAATCACACACCTTTACAGAATACTAAATAGATTCGCCCTATTCTCGTTATGGGTGTGGGGTGTAACACAATACATAACGTGTTAGACAGGCATGTGAGTTATTATGATATGCGTCGTCCAGAATAGATTGTAAAGGGTGTATATTGGTTATGGGTGTGGGGTGTAACACAATACATAACTTGTTAAACAGGCTTGTGAGTTATTATGATATGTGTTGTCAAGAATAGATTGTAAACGGAGTATACCACGACAGCAAATCCAATAGACGACAAGGATGTTTTCTTGCATACTAATCAATCAATAAAATATTTACATGCTCCTATACCACGAAGGTTTCGAGCATGTCTATCCCAGGTTCGGCCACCGGATGCCAGTAGTCCAACCTGGGACAGAACAATTACTGGGGCAATTTTGATATTTAAACAAACAGGGAAAAAGGACTTTACAATAAATAATTTTTTGCGTTATTTTCCCAAACAATATTTAATATACAGCAAACAACTAACAATTTGTAACGCAAATTTAGATCGGGCAGTCCTAAATATAAATATATTTTTAGAATGTTTTTTAAATATATTAATTAGCCCTCAAAATAGGGGTGGCAGGTGACTAGGAGGTTAGGCTTCAGTCACAGGAGGGTTTTTTTAATAGGGAAATATGTTTTACTTAGGGGCACCCATCGTATTGGGAACTTCGGTGTGGTCGAAACCGGGGAAGGCTCCGGGGGGGGGGGGGGGGGGGGCAGTCCCCCGGACAAACCTAACACCCCTTACGGCCAAAACCGCCTACGCCTACCGCCCTAACCATCTTCCGGTGGAGTATCCCCCACCCACCCAGCACCCCCCCGGCCAACCCAACCGTCGTGCCCTCCAGTCTCGGTGCTCCCATCCTTAGGGGCACCCATCGTATTGGGGACTTCGGTGTGGCCGAAATCGGGGAAGGTTCCGGGGGGGGGGGGGGCAGTCCCCCGGACAAACCTAACAACTCTTGCGACCAAAACCGCCTACGCCTACCGCCCTAACCATCTTCCGGTGGAGTATCCCCCCCCCACCCAGCACCCCCCCGGCCAACCCAACCGTCGTGCCCTCCAGTCTCGGTGCCCCCATCAAAAATTAGGCCCAAGGGCCAACGATTCTACCAGAGAAGAAAAAGAAAAAATAATAATAATAATAAAAAAAAAAAAGTAAAAAAAAAAAAAGTATTTAAACAGGGAAAGTTAAGCGTCTGGTGAATCTGGCAATATAAAAACGTATCCTGGCGATTCCAAGTCCAGGGGCGTCTCTCTATAATCCTGGAGAAACAGAACGTTATGCCATTCATCAGACGCTGGCACCACTTTAATTTAGAAACCTAGCGCATACAAGTATGGTATAGAACCATGTTGCATACCCTAGGATAGGAGCAGCGCACCGCCCTATTAAATTCCTATTTCCTATTATAAAAAGAGGTTCTTGTATACTGCATAAAAGATTCAGATTCGACGCTATCCTGCATGACGTGGAGTAAAGCCCAGTGGTACATGAGTTACAATGGCTTGTGGGATCAATTCCCGTCAAAAGACACCTCTTTTACCACCAGTGCTCCACAACTGATTAATTGAAGGCAGTGGAAGGTGCTATCCTGTCTGTAGAAAAGTATGCATAACTGACCATAGCTGTCAACCGAATAGTAGTTTAGTTGCTACTCGTAATAGTTTTACATACTGTGTAAATAGGTTCTTTACAATAATATATGCAAATGGTAATCACGATGGTCTAAGTTGAATATTGTTTTACAAGACTAGTATCACGTCTAAGTCGAATACTGTTTTACAAGACTAGTATCACGTCTAAGTCAAATACATCACGTCTAAGTCGAATACTGTTCTACAAGACTAGTATCATGACTGAAGAAATGCTGTAAAAGTGAACAAATCAAAGTCGACAAATCATTATTAAACAGAAGCCCACAACCTTCAAACCTGTGTGGTGCAAGACATGTACTAGTTTTGACGAGTGATGAGTAATAGTACATTTTTTTCAATATCACATAATGTGCTTGCATCAAAGCAGTCAACACCAAAAAGGATATATGATGCAATTAACTTTAGAAAGGATATATGATACATTAGAAATGATTAGTTTAGTCGCTTGTTTGTTTTGTTTAACGACACCACTGGAGCACAGCGATTGATTAATCATCGGCTATTGGATGTCAAACGTTTAGTAATTCTGACTCGTAACATCAGAGAAAACCCGCTACATTTTCTTTCTAATACAGCAAGGGCACTTTTATATGCACTTTCCCACAGATAGGAAAACACATACCACGGCCTTTGTCCAGTTGTGGTGCACTGGTTGGAACGAGAAAAAACCCAATCAGCTGAATGGATCTTAGTAGTTTGAATATCGTATCCAGAAATGACATTCACATTTGCATTCGTTTTTCTTTGCATAAATCAACGATTTGCTAAAAAAAAGATGACAAATCCGCGTGTACATTATTTCCTTAGTACAAAAACCCCATAACTCTTTCCAGTAGTCGTTGAAAGTTCTGTTCTTTAAAGAAATAATGACCCATCAAATGTTCTACATGAAAGAACACGATGACGGGCAACTTATACCTACTGCAATGGCGGCTGACATGCGCCGGATACATGCCAATTACTCGGCGCTGTATTTAGCTGCATTTATTTGTTTATCCTGCTATCTTTATAATGAGCTTGAAAAATAGTTCAGCAAGTAAATCACAAGTGTATCTAAAAGTATAAGCGAACACAACAATTTGTTTACATTCCACTTGGGTCCTTCCCACTATAAGAGAAAACATGTCCTTCAAATATCGTTACCAAAACTAATAGAAGTATCATCTTACAAATTTTGGATAAATGTTTTAAAGTAAAAAATATTAGTTTCCAAAAAGAAGAGAAAGTCACTGATGTATAAAGACCACCTACTACGATCTACTTAGGTATTTTGATTTAATGCTGACAATATTGATATGCACAGTTACTCAATGAGCATAGAGCGTTTTAATTTTTTCGTTTTGTTTTTGAAAACAGTTTAATTTGGGATTTGTTACATCTAGAAGATAAGCGTCTGTCTAAACGCTAAATTTATGTGTCACGCGTCGGGCAAGTACGAGGGGCGGGCTGTAAATCAGTGGTAGAGTGCTCAGATGAAGCGCGGTAGATCGGGGGGGGGGGGGGGGGTCCACCCACTGGCGTTGCCAGTATTTGTTGGGTTTTTTTTAGGGAGGGCAACCCACAGTTAGGGAGGGGGCAACCCACACTATGTAAGTATGTGTGTATTTTATCAAATTTAATAGAGTAACAAAACGAAAAAAGACTGATTGGGAGAAGGAATTGCCCCCGTGCACCCCCACGCTACGCCACTGCGTCTTCCTTCGTGAATCCTATAATGTTTTATGGTTTTGGGGATTATTTTACCCCGTGCCAGCCTGTGTAACATGATTGGTATATCAATGACAGTTTTGTGTGTGTGTGTGTGGGGGGGGGGGGGGGGGGGGGGGGAGTCCAAATGTGCTACCCTGTACACAGACAAACTGCAGTGGACCTTTTTAACTCTGTTTTTTAAACAATACCACTAAAGTACACGAATAAATTATCCGCTAGTCGATGTCAAACGTTTGGTAATGTTGATTCGTAGTCTTCTGAGGAAAGCGCTACCTTTTGCCATTAGCTGCAATGAATATTTTGGTGGAACTTTACCCCGATATACCACGGCCATTAATATACCAGTCGTGGAGCACCGAATAGCCGTTGTTTAATTGTGTTGGGATGTCGTTAAATAAGTAATAATTTTCGTTCGGTCGTGCACCGTGATGATTACGAAAAGTAACGCAACACCTATCACGTTACCATATCAAACCTGACATGGAATTTAAGACTGGTAGGTACTGGATTCGTGTTCCATCTAAGCAAATAATGCATTTTCCATTCCAGTATCGACTCCAACCCAGAGTGAGGACACCAGTGTAGACACAGCTGGGTGCGATAATAGATGTATACAGGTATATGATCCCTGACATAAAATTTGTGGTGTTTTCCAGGAAGGAATTGCATGTTCTGTGTACGTCGGTTTTGCGTGATACCAATTTGTAGCTCAACTGACAGCAAGCATAGAGCACGATCCTGTCATATAATCCCATACTGAAACAAAGTTAAGTTTGTTTTGTTTAACAACACGACTAGAGCTCATTGATTTCTTAATCATTCGACTTCAAAAATGTGGGTTTTTTTTTCATATTCTTAGAGAGGAAATGTGCTACATGTTTCAATTAGTAGCAAGAGATCTTTTATATGCATCATCCCACAGACATGATAGTACATACCTCGACCTATGATGCACCAGTCATGGTGCACTGGTTAGAACGAAAAATAGCCCAAAGGGCCCAAAGATGAGGATCGATCCCAGCCCGACCGCGCATTAATCGGGCACTTTACCACTGGCCTACGTTCCGCCTTCCATACTAAAACATGATCCCATACCTATTTCAGATTCACTAAACTGTTTCTGAATTCGACCCATATAAATATCTAAAGAAAATCGAAAGTATACGTTACGGGGAAAAAAACAAAGTCAATAAATATATTTCAAGTGCTTAACTATTTAAAATAATCAGTATTTCAGGTTTTTTTAAGGATTCCAAGCTACTAGAGCGTGCAACTTCAAGTACAACACCAGTCCAACTGCACCCTACAGATCGTTTCCGCAAGTCGCAACTTCACCACACGTACACCGGTAGTCATTACCAACAATTCACCTAGCATTCGGATGTCCATTGACTAGAAACAACTCACCTAGTATTCGGATGTCCATTGACTACAGACAATTCACCTAGCATTCGGATGTCCATTGACTACAGACAACTCACCTATCATCCGGATGTCCATTGACTACAGACAACTCACCTAGTATTCGGATGATCATTGACTACAGACAACTCACCTAGTATTCGGATGATCATTGACTACAGACAACTCACCTAGCATTCGGATGTCCATTGACTACAGACAGCTCACCTAGCATTCGGATGTCCAATGACTACAGACAAGTCACCTAGCATTCGGATGATCATTGACTACAGACAACTCACCTATCATCTGGATGTCCATTGACTACAGACAACTCACCTAGTATTCGGATGATCATTGACTACAGACAACTCACCTAGCATTCGGATGTCCATTGACTACAGACAGCTCACCTAGCATTCGGATGTCCAATGACTACAGACAAGTCACCTAGCATTCGGATGATCATTGACTACAGACAACTCACCTATCATCTGGATGTCCATTGACTACAGACAACTCACCTAGTATTCGGATGATCATTGACTACAGACAACTCACCTAGTATTCGGATGATCATTGACTACAGACAACTCACCTAGCATTCGGATGTCCATTGACTACAGACAGCTCACCTAGTATTCGGATGTCCATTGACTACAGACAGCTCACCTAGTATTCGGATGTCCATTGACTACAGACAGCTCACTTAGTATTCGGATGATCATTGACTACAGACAACTCACCTTGCATTCGGATGTCCAATGACTACAGACAACTTACCTAGTATTCGGATGATCATTGACTACAGACAACTCACCTAGTATTCGGATGATCATTGACGACAGACAACTCACATAGCATTCGGATGATCATTGACTACAGACAACTCACCTTGCATTCGGATGTCCAATGACTACAGACAACTTACCTAGTATTCGGATGATCAATGACTACAGACAACTCACCTAGCATTCGGATGATCATTGACTACAGACAACTCACCTAGCATTCGGATGTCCATTGACTACAGACAACTCACCTAGCATTCGGATGATCATGGACTACAGACAACTCACCTAGCATTCGGATGATCATTGACTACAGACAACTCACCTAGCATTCGGATGATCATTGACTACAGACAACTCACCTAGCATTCGGATGATCACTCTCCTCGGCTGAGGCATCGAATTACTATGACTTCTGCTGCGACCACACTTCTTATAGTTGGGTTTGTCGTCCGAATAATCCCGCGCAAGGCTAGACTTTCTTAAGGCAATTCCAATTAGAATATACAACACAATGATTAATGTCACTGGTGACACGAAAAACAAGAATGTTGACACTTGGAACATATAGGTCATCCCGACACGCCACTCCTTTCGAATATTACAGATGAACGATTCCTCGATCGGCTCGTTCGTCTCCGGGTGGTACAGCTCGTAGAACACTCTGGTGTGGATGGCGTACGGTAGAGCCGCCAGCAGAGCTATGAACCAGATGAGGATGATGATCTTGACGCATCTCGATAATCCGACCATCCTGTGGGCGTGAAGGGGTCGGCAGATGGCCATGTAGCGTTCCACTGTGAATGAAGTAATGGTTAATACTGAAGCGTATGACGTCATTTCCATCACAGAATGGCGGATGATACAAAATGGTTCACCGAATCTCCAGGGGTAGGATTCCCAAATGGCGTATAGTTCCGGCGGTAATCCTGAAAGAACAACATATAAAATATAAAATAGTCATTGACAGCTTCAGCATGTCAAATTGCTCTATGGTTTCACATGAATATGAATGAATTATACGAATGTCATGATTGTCTAACTTAGAAAACATATTTGGCAAGGGAAAAGGCAACACAACCAACTATTTAATGATGTTTACAACGCTGTAATGCATATTTCAGTCCCCGATCTATACTTATGCCATAAGTAAAATCTGTATTATAAGCAATTAACCTTTTGTAAATTAATGAAATTGTGGGGTGCTACGTTTCCAGTTGTCACGGGGATCCTATAATACCCGTAACCGAATAAAACACGATTATCCAAATATCTCTCCTAACTGTATATCTATTAGATCTCTCTGTATCGGGCAGTTCAAAACCCGAGTGGCTGGTCTCTAGGTATATCAGAGATACGATCTTATATAAAGTATATGTAATATAGTACGTTTAGTTCACTAGAAAACACAACAAAACACAATACCCTTTGGAATCTGTATTAATACTACGCTGACAAATGTACTGCCGCAGTAGTTAATTAACAACAACAAATAATAACAACCCAGAACTGATCACTTAATTAGTTAATCTCTAGGTGTCTAGTTTACACAATGTTCTTATCACTTCACCGTGACACAACACACACACGTGTGATAATTGAGAAACGCTTCCAGGGGAACTTAATTAATAAAGGAATTACAACTCTATTCCTAACTGGTTAATGTTTAATTAACCCTTAACTACTCATTCAATAACCTTGTAATACAGACTTAATACTGGTACCTATCACAATAAAGACAATAACCTACAGTTTACCTAGGTCCTCTAGGATGACTGGCTAAGCTTTAATAATTAGAACACTGAGCCTACAGTTTACTGCGTCAGATTACCGGCAGCACCGTCTAAATAATATTGGTATAATACAGTATTAAAATATTTAAAGTCACATCAATCACATCAAGGTTATACAACAGAGCAGAAATAATATTTACCAAGTCCAAACGAACGCGTTCCCTGGAAGCCTTCCACTATGTTTCTCGTGATATCTCTAAAACCCTAGCTATTTATCATAAAAGTCCGAATATCGCCTGGGGGTACATCGCGGCACCGAATACCTACAAGTGATATTTCCACAGAGACCAAGACGGCATCTCTTTCTCAGAAGCCTAGACTGATCGTCGCCTAGTTCGGCAAAATCACGGTCGTAAAAACTGAAATCGCGGAGGTATTACGTAACTACTGGCCACATGGCCGCCGCAACTGGTCTGGGTGTGTATTGAAAACAGCACGACCACCGTCGCGCAGAGGTATTACGTAACAAAGTGCCTATCTGGGCTTAAGTGCATATTGGAACTGCACACGGCCCTCTAAAACAATTAATATCGCCACAGGCGAAAACAAAATTAAGAGCATGCTCCGTCACACCAGTATACGCATATTTATACACAAGCTCGCACACAATTGGACACACCAATATGAACGAAAATACAAACACTCGCAAGCGCACACACACGCGTGCTTTATACACATGCACACATAAACAACCACGCACACGCAAACCACGCTATTTAACACCAAGTATTTCATGTGCAACTCGATGCCTAATTAAAACTTACATTCGATTTATAAGATATTTTACAATATATAACCACAATCTGTCAGTACCATGAAAAACAAGGTATTTGTCCATTATGTTTTTGTAATAATAGCAAATCTCAAAACTTTGTTTGTAAAATAAAATGCATGTGTACTTTTAATCATATGTATAATTAGGTCGTTGATTCCATTATTCTCCTGGGGCGGGATGCAGCTTAATGCGCGGTCGGTTTAGGATCGATCCCCGTCGGTAGCTATTTCTCGTTCAAGCCAGTGCTCCACAACTGGTGTAACAAAGGTGGTGTTATGTACTATCCTGTCTGTGGGATGGTGCATATCAAAGATTCATTGCAGGTTTCCTCTCTCAATATCTGTGTGGTCCTTAACCGTAAATAAGCTGTGTTGAGTGCGTCGTTAAATAAAACATTTCCTTCCTTCCTTCCATTATTCTCCTATAAGATTTGATGTGCTTTGCAAAGACATGTGCAGATGGAATATGTAAACAAACCTTCGAGTTAGCAAAATATTGGATTTCCTGAAATAATTTCTATATTGCTCGTATATCATTGTTGTTAGTTTTAGTGAACGAAAACTCGAGAAAGTGCCAAGCAACGTTTGAATGAATGCTTTTAAGTTGACTACCTCATCTCGAGCTTTCCACTAATCATGCAACGCATTACACGACGCAGGTTGTGGCCCGTGGTTAACATTCTGACAATGTTTACAACAGAAGGTCTAATTAATAAGCACTCAAAACGCATATTGGTAAGTTTTTACAACCAATTATGTTTCAATGTCCTTCTCAACTGGACCCACTTGCCTACTATGTTTGTGACAGAATTTAGTCAACAACCAGCCTCGCAGTAGTGTGTAGGCCTAATTAAAACATCCGCCAGATTATTACCTCTTAAAGAATTATTTACCCACGCAAATGCATGCAGTTAAATATTCCATTTGCGACAGTTGGTTAAATCTTCCCAACATCTTGCCTTTCACAATTCTATATATCTTTTTAATGTCCCCATAGATTTTAAACTAAAACAGAAAGAAAGAAAGAATTTGAACTACGCAACACATTTTCATCTACAGGTATATGGCGTCGGGCGTATGGTTAATAACCACACTCCATAGGCTACTCTTTTTCTATTAACAGAAAGTACTATTTTATATGCACTCTCCCATAGACAGGATAGTACATACCACAGCGTCTGTTATATTAGTTGTGGAGCACTGGCTGGAACGAGAAAATAAACAAGAATAAGTTTTGCAAATAACTGTATTGATATCAAATTGTATTTAGAATCTAATTATTAAATAGTATAATACGTTATTTCTATTTTTTGGGAGAACATGCTTGGATAGTAAAGGATATAAATTATATTGTTTGGATTTCAATTCTATGTCATGGCTCGTTTTCCTATAAATTGAAGCCATTTTTATCCTACTCTCGTCTGTTTTGGTGTCTATATTTTTGAACCGGTACACAAAGGGTTTTTTTTTTTTTTTTCTTTTTTTTTCAGAATATACTTATGGTAAAATTGTAGTTAAATATAGCACACTGGCTGCCATTAATGGTAGCACTATACCAATTAATTTCCGACTGGGTCGAAGTTCGAGGTGCACCGAACTTTTGATAGAGAAGTTAACACCACAAGTCCTGTGATTGGTTATAAATGTGAGTGTGTTGGTTGTAAAAAAAATTAGTTTCATCTGGGCTAAAAATGTATACAATTTTAATTCATCTAGTACCACCGTGTCAAGTAGCCTTGTGCTTGGAACATGTATGGGGTACATGTAAAAAAAAAACTACAATTTTGTGCGAAACTAGGGGTGTTGTAAAAACATCTGGTTGTACCGAAAATGAGCCATGAAAGGTACCATTTTCTGCAGTTAATACTTTGAGGTAGGGGTTGTAGTACTGATATTTATGGGTCATAGTTTGGTTGATATATTGCATGTAGTGTTTTTAAACACAAACGTTAACATGGTCGCCTATGGGATTTGAATTGGTATAGTCCAACCTAATGTAAGCACAGTGAAGAAGGGATGTGTGTCTACTGTATTACAAGAGCACGTCTCATTCCCAGGTGAGCACATGATGGTCTGACTGCTAACAAACACACTGACAACAAGCAGCATGTCCCGGCTATCGTAACAAAGATCTGTATTTATACAAGCCAGATACAGACAAGTGCAAGTGCAAGTAATTAATTTAGCAGACGCTCTACCTATTTATATCTGTTCACTTTTACAACTAGTCTTGCAGTTATCAGGTGGGCAGGAGATCGTGTACTGGAATCGCAATTTTTTTGTTCACTATGATGTATTTCCGAGAAATGAAGTGTTGAAAGATCGAAACATTGTTCAACGACTGGTATTTGAAAAAACTGTTGTGTCATGTAGAAATATTTGTTTAACGCTATCTCTGAATATATTTAAACTATCGCTGTTTGGTTACTTTGTTTTGTTTAACGACTCCACTAGAACATATTGATTAACTAATCATCAGCTATTGGATGTCAAACATTTGGTCATTGTGAAACATAGTCTTAGGGGGAAACCGACTAAATTTTTTTGCATTAATAGCAAGGACTCTTTTATATACACCTTGTCGTCGACAGAACTCACATGCCACGGCCTTTGATATGCCAGCCATGGAGCACTGACTGCGACGGGGGGGGGGGGGGGGGGGGGGGGGGGTAGTCCGTCAAGACAAGCGCTGTACTGTGATGCTGGGCTAGATCCAACGCCCTGTTATAATATATGATGACCATATAATATTGATTACCATTACAACAACCTAGACCCATCACACTGTTAATGTCTGTGTTACTATTCAAACTATTACCGGCCTCGGTGGCGTCGTGGTTAGGTCATCAGTCTACAGGCTGGTAGGTACTGGGTTCAGATCCGAGTCGAGGCATGAGATTTTTAATCCAGATACCGACTCCAAACCCTGAGTGAGTGCTCCGCAAGGCTCAATGGGTAGGTGTAAATCACTTGCACCGACCAGTGATCCATAACTGGTTCAACAAAGACCATGGTTTGTGCTATCCTGCCTGTGGGAAGCGCAAATAAAAGATCCCTTGCTGCCTGTCGTAAAAGAGTAGCCTATGTGGCGACAGCGGGTTTCCTCTAAAAAAAAACAGTGTCAGAATGACCATATGTTTGACGTCCAATAGCCGATGATAAGATAAAAAAATCAATGTGCTCTAGTGGCATCGTTAAATAAAACAAATTTTAGTATTCAAACTACCTAACGAAAATGGCGCCTCAAGGTACACGAAAAGTCAATATTTGAAATGATTTATTAAGTCACATGTCCCGATGAGCGATATATTCCTTTCAGAGATTGTTTTGTTGAAAAGTTTTTCACAACTGCCAAACAGATGTGTTGATGAAAAATATCTCAACATTGCTTTGATAGTGACTCGATATGGAAAAACACGGGTTTAAAGACAACACGAAGTCGGAAAACATTCTCGGCGGTGGGTACAGCTAATGATGAAGAACGCGTCAAAAGAATGGCTCCCTCGCGGTTTGAGATGCCGATATCTTCACCAAACCGTGGACATCTTCCTTTTGTCCGCAAAACATACAATTATTCATCTGCCCGGTTATATCACAACATGCCAGAGATCTGATTAGAACCTCGACGGGTGACCACGTAGTATGGTGTGTGGCAGCTGGTTAACGGTGGTTACTGTTCAACACATGCAGCGGGTAATAGCATGAAAAACAAAACAAGATCTGATATCGGCCCTAAAACTGAGCTGTGATTGAAAGATACAGGACAAAAGCTACCGTGATTAAAACAGAATTGATGGATGAAGTTAGCTACCGGTCTCGGTGGCAAAGTGATGAAGCCATCGGCCTTAACGCTGGTAGATGCTGGGTTCGCCTCTCAGGATCTGGTCCAAACCAGATATTTTTGACAGCTCGATGAGGTGGGGTTGTAAGACCACTACACCAACTAACAACTATATATTTATGAACTCAGACCTGGACAATTAGCCAAAATAATTGAGGTATTTGTTCAGGTTCACTTGTTTGAAACTGTTAAAAGCAGGGGGCAGAATCTGGCTAGGTCGAAACCCCTCGGTGGGTCTGTACTCTAGTTGCGTATTTTCCCGCTCCAACCAGTGTCTCACAACTGGCATCTAAAGGTTGTGCTGTATGCTGACTTGTCTACTGGAAGGTGCATATAAAACATCCCTTACTGCTAATGGAAAAATGTTACGGGTTTCTTCTAAGATAACACGTCAAGATGATCAAAAGTTCGACCTCCAATAGCCGATGATCAGTGTGTCCTAGTGGTCTAGTTAAAAACATCGTGACTAACAATCGACAGTAGAGACTGGTATTTTATTACATGGATCTCCTGGAAATAAAACGTCAAGCTATGTAACTCTGTAACTCTAACCAGCTATAGAGCTAGCTCGAGGAATAAACGTACGAGACAGGAGACAGGGGGGAACTGCACCCCCCCCCCCACCCCCCTCCCTACTGGCTGGTGCAAATTCTCAAATTCGAGCACAAAACATAGAGATGTACAAGTAAAATGAGCTGGTCTGAAACCTTTTCATCATATATTTCCATCATTCTTTCCACAATAGTAGTTGCAAAACATGTGAAAATGCGTGGTGATTCGTTCGCAACCCTAATATGAATAAATGTTGTTATACAGATTCTGATATTTTCGTTTAATTATGGCAAAAATCAGCCCCCCCCCCCCTCCTAACAGAAAAAAACCCCACAAAAATAAATAAAAATAAAAAACCCATTAAAACCCCCCCCCCCCCCCCCCAACAAAAACAATGCCTTTGGCTTTAAGAATACTGACGGGAAGCTCTTAAATGTTTTGTGATAAATAAACTTTAAGAAGTTGTATCATACAAAGTCATCGTACGTGTTGATATCAAATGTATTTGGTGCGGTATGTCTGCCCATACATATATTTAAGGTTTATAGTGTTACTGTTGTGTGACTCGGATACATGAAATGAAGTCCATCTTTGTCTCAATGTCGTCACTGTGGACTCCTTAATCTTGCCAAATACTCTAGATATCAAAATAAGGAAGGGAAAACGTAATGTTTTATTTATCGACACATTCAAAACATTTTAATTACGGTTATATGGTGTCGGGTATATGGTAAAGGACCACACATATAATGAGAGAAGAAACCCGCTCCCGCCACGCAGTGGACTTCTCTTTCCGATAAGCAGCAAGGGATCTTTTATATTCAGTATCCCACAGACAGGATAGTACACACCACCGCCTATGGTACACCAGTTATAGAGCACTAACTGGAACGAGAAATAGCACAATGGGTCCATCGTGGGACATCGATCCTAGACCAGTGGCGCATCAGGGCTACGTTCTGCCCTTTATATCAGGATAAAGGAAGACACAACATATATATATATATATTATCGTAGGTATGAAAAAACGTCTATGAAAATAAAAAATGTATGAAGTAACATATTATATATTCTTTCAGTTCGTTTGTTGTCACATTATTTACTGGAATGTAGTGCTTTAGTGGGAATTAGAAATAAACAAATTCGATAAATCATATTTTCTTCTGAGTTCATGATAATATTAAACATACTCAAGCAAATATGTTTAAATATAAAAAAGAAAAGAAAAGCATTTTCATTTCTTTTATGAAATATTTGAAATGTAATAGATTTTTTTTTAAATAATGCACCATTGAATACTTGATCACAATGATTCATGACGGGAACAGATTAAAGAGGTTCACTTCCTGCTGTTGAATAAAGCTGTTTTCCTGCTTATCTTAATTGGTTTATCGTGTTGTTCCAGAAAACTTGAATCGCGAAGATAGAATACACTGCGTCAAGCATCGACATTAAAACTCAAGTTTGTACGAAAATAATTCCTCATTCGAGTTTGCCCATTTAATAATCTTTAGTTTCACTTAAAGACGGAGATAACCTAGAGAAGATGTTTTTGCTAGACGCTATTCAGGTGTTTTTTAAACGTTGAAGTGTTTTCACGCACCAATGCAAACTGAAAAAGCTTGTCGGGAAACGTATGCACACGTTTCTGTGCAGCAATGTTTTATTTTTTTCAACAACTGTTTCCTTTATGGAAAACTCATAGACTCCTGAGTTATTTGTGGTTTGCCACAGACAAAGAAAATACCTGTAGGAACATCGCCAATACTGTGTGGAAAAAAACAAAACAATGTAGAAGAATTCTTAGAAATGTAAATACTTTTATTGAACCAGCTACTCGACCCATAAAGACAAACCGAGTTGAGTCTTGTCTGAGCCTGGGAACATCAGATTGTTATTTACGGTACTATTCTCGTTTATATTCTACCCAATTCCAACCGGGTCGTGATCAATTGTTCCGTATTTACCATATGCTATCATGATGTAATGTAGGCAATGATTCGGACTAGTAAACCTATCTAGTGGTAGGATCACTAAAGTGGTCAGGGCCCCATTCCATGAAGCAATCTTAGCACTATGATCACATTAAGTACATAAGATCGCTGTGCTATTAGGGTGATCTTAGCGCTAAAATCACTTTAATGAACGAAGCTCAGATATATACAGAATAATAAAATTCACATTTCACAAAGACACATTTACATTTGATTTTGACTTAAGAAGTTATCCTTCTTTTATGTTCTACCTGTGACCGTGAAAATTAATTTACTAGTATTCCTTACCTATTGACAAATATTTTTTTATTTTGAAAATTAGCACTACTATTAAGTATAAAAAGCAACGTGTTTGTTTTGAATATGATACCACTGGTGATCATTTCAAAGGACGCTGTACCAGGGTTGTCCCTCGCGGGAGTCAAGACGTAAATGCCCTTAGTTTTAGTTCAAAATTTGCCCTCCTAGTCTACCTTAAGGAAACCTAATATTACTGTAACAATAATGAAATTTGTTTTCAATATTGAATTGAACCAGTTTATAAACTACATGCTGGCTTCATGGTCTGTATTCCAAATTTGAGCTCGAATTTAGGGTTTTTGCTTAGACTCATTTAGCCGCATCTATAGAATAAATAGCATAGCTATGGTTGTTAGTCCCCTACCGGTCCAACCGGAGGGCACTCTGGGATTCGTCGCTCTCTCTGGGGTTTTCCTGTCTGTCCCACATGTAGTTTTCCGGACTGTTTTCCCTAATGCTTCGACATATTAAGTTGAAATTTTATTTATAACTTTATCATGTACTAGTACAGATCAGGTTGACTTTCATTGCGACTGATTTTTTTTTCGCAGCTTTATAACCCTTGAACTTAGGAGATACAAAAATGTGTTGGGCTCGGTAGAGGACGTGTATTGCTTTAGCAGTACTATCAGAATGCTTGTTCAAATGGGAACTATAAAGTTTTATTACTACAAGCCCAGAAATGTCCTATAGGCACTCCAAGAGTTTATCCATTGCCATTTTGCGGACAAAAAACCTAAATAATTACTTTTAGCGTCTTAGGTATTTAATCCCATTACCCTGTATAAACATGTTACACATCAAACACGTTCTAAAATATGTCCTCATTCAAGAAGCGAAAAGAACAAACCACAGTGTTATTTATGTCAAAAACAGATAATTAAATCAGCTGCAATTGGTTTTCAGTCCAACCATCATAAATTCTTTTAAATGTACTTCCAGTTCAACGTCTGCGAAAACTGATGTGATGTTTTATATTCTTGAAGTTCCAATTTCACCGCATCCCTGTTATTGGGGGGAAATACGCGAGGAAACATACGAGTTGTTAATAAAGACCGTCTTATTTTAATCGAAATGAGGCGGCCAATTTCACCGGAACAGAAGCCCAAAGTAATGTCATTAATATTCCAGTCTCTTTTATATCTTATCAGTCATTCTAGAAAAAGACATCAATACTACACCGGCCCTAATAAGAGTAAGAACACTTCATTCTTATTCTTTCTCTAAAACGGGGAGATTGCTACATGTCAACAAGGGGTGATAAATAAACTGTCAAGCAAATCCAATGGTGCATCCATTCCGTGGATTACTCTCGCTATCTCGTCTTGGCGGCTGTCCGCATTGAGTAATATAATGTCTACAAATTGTGTAAATAGAAGACGGCTCCACCAGGTATTCAAATAACGTGCTATTGCTTATTCTGAACCTAAGCCTGACTGATGTAGCAGAGGTCGCGGGTTCGATCCCAGTCGGTTGACTGAACTAAGCTAGGTAATGCGCATCGGCTTCCTTCCATTCTTGTCAGTACTTCAAGTCTAGCATACTAAATGGGAACGAGAAAAGCAGTAACAAGAGTCAATCCCGTGTCTCTGCATACGAACGAGTTCAAAAAATATTTTAATAAGGTCATGGTGGTATTCTTCCATGAAATGCCGTGGTATGTATGTTTTTCTTCACGTTCACATTCCTTATTATGTTAAATTTTACAACTTATCCGCGTTATTGCAAAGCATGTAAAATATCTGAAGTGAAATACCTAATTATTGAAGGATGCAAAATATTTTGTATTTCACATCTAGACAATTATTTTCTATTTTGTTCTATATTATAATCTACTCCTGGTGATGTGTTTTTTTCTTTACTGTTCCATCAACTAAACGTAACTCTCAAAAACAAAGTTTACTTGAGCTATCTCTGCACAAAACAGCCAATGAAAACCATCCATGCACATATACTAAATTATGACTACAAACTCCTGGCATAAAATATAATTGGTTTGCCCACCCCACCCTCTGCTTGTGTATACATTCCTCAAATAGCTGTTAGTAATTAGTGGTTTCACCCTGAAATAACATCTAACTGCAAATTGGCAGCTCTATTTTTGTTTGTCCAAGGGTTTGTAGTAAAATAATAATTCCGATGTTACAGACCAATACACGAAAAAACACGTTCCGTGCAAGCTAAATATTTACACACGGATACGGATACATTTGAAGCTTAACTGTTGTATTTTCCCGATTGTAACATGCAAACTTGCCAAAGCAAATGCGTCTAAGCGACAATCCAAAAGACATTAACCATAAAAGATGACATCGTGGCCGACGATGCAGGTGATAAATCTGTGTTTACGTCGACAGGAATGCCATTAATTACCTCATTACGACTGGTATATTGTCGTTTCCTGCGAGATCGTTCATTTAAAAAATCAGCGCTGAAGGAATATAGTAATTTTTAAAATCTGATATATTTGTATTCGGTTGGGTGATCTTAGTACATCAGATAGTAAACAACTTGTTGCATCTGATGTGCGCAGTGTGTACACCAAAGTCGATTTGCAAGTATAAACAAATCACTGAATTCATCGACATTTACTGTAAAGGAATGGAAATTAATATTTGTTTAACGACACTTCAGCACATCTGACGTGCGTAGTATAAGAACTCGGTAACATTAACCTTATTTTAAGTTATGTTCGTGATTATATCCAAATAAGGTTCAAGCATTCTATCCAGGGAACACAAATCAAATTTATGGGCTATCTGTCCAGGGTTCGGTAACGTAAAGTACTCGTAACACTTACATTAGACCTACACCACACTTACCTATTTACTCAACGTACACGTTCTTAACGACATGTGCGTAAATGGCCACAAAGTTACGTCTGCCTCGAGGGTGGTGTAGCATACACGTAACTATGAAACCGGCTGTCCATGTTGCTCGTGGCATGTAAATACACATAATCTGATCTTCATTTCCAGTATGGCGCTTTATGTCTATGGTTTTTCACGTTATTAAAACAATGTTTTAATACGACCAAAATTGATTTAAACATTCCAAATTTTTTTCATAATTAATTATGTACATGTGTGTTTATATATATACTGAACAAAATAAGAAACTTCCGCTAACTTTGCTTGAACATAACTTGATGAAAACAAACCGGGGGAATAATTGTTATATATGCGTTTAAAGAGTGTTCCATGATGCATCGTTTGGTGCAAAAATCATGGCCATAGGTTAACAGAAACTGGGAGAAATTTTGACCAAGTGTGGTAGGGGTTAAAAATAAAAACACCTACTTAATAACTGGTATGACCACCTCTTGAATTGACCACTGCAGTGCATCGCGGGCGCATAGAATTGAGCAAAGTGTTGATTTCTGCATGTGGAATATTGTTCCATTCCTGAATGAGCGCTTGACGAAGTTCGTTGACGTTAGCGGGTGGGTTGGGACGACGCCTCAATCGTCTGTCCAGACTATCCCAGGCATGCTCGATGGGGTTGAGATCAGGACTTTTAGTGGGCCAGTCATCAATGAAATCAATGTTATTTGTCCTAAGAAAATTTACAGTGTCTCTAGCTGTATGAGAGGTGGCATTATCATGCTGAAAAATCGAGATGTTGGCGTTGTTATGGAACAGAGGAATGACGTGATGAGCGAGAATGTCATCGCGGTAACCTTGAGCATTTAAATTGACATCAATGACGACTAGTGGTGAACGATAACCATGGACAATGGCTGCCCAGACCATGACAGAACCCCCACCCCCGAAACGATCTCGTTCAAGAACACAACAGTCAGCATAGCGTTCATTTCTCCAACGGTAGACGCGCACCCTGCCATCACCACGTTGTAAAGAAAATCGGGATTCATCCGAAAAAAGAACGGTATTCCAGCGTCGCCGTATCCAACGAGTGTGTACACGTGCCCAGTTAATAGTGTAGTCAAATTAGCCCCAAAATAGGCTCAACCTAGAAAAATTGGAATAAAAGGTTTTTTTGGTATCAAAAGATGCAGAATTTTGTCATCTATAACATATCCAAAATCCGCAAAAATCGGCTTTGGGGAAAACGTTTTATATGTAAATTACATCATTAGCATATTTTAGCATTTTTGGAGCAAGTCAAACTAATGCCAAACAAGCTGAACCCACCACATAATTTAATAAAAAGTTTTTCTTTGGATTTGTTGTCAGAAAGGTCTCCAGATTAACATACTAAAAGTCTAGAAAAATTACCACAGGAAAAAATAACTGTTTTTTGCATAAATCCAAGATGGCCACCCTAAAAACTTCCACTGACCATAACTACACTTTTAATTAAACATTATTTACTGATTTTAAAGGCTAAACTATAGTTTTCAGTATCAACAAAGCCTTCAAATATATTGTTATGGTATTGGTTGTATCTTTATATAAATAAGTTTAAAATGGCCACTAAAGTAATCCAATTGTGATAATTTTCACTTCTTAAAAACAGTTTTTGACTAGCTGATGTATTGATAACTAATTTAAATGATACCAAAAATTGTTGAACTACATGTATCTGATTTAATTACATAAATATTTTGTTAAAATAAATTAAAAATAAATAGATATGTGAAATAATGACTATGTGAATTGCCATATTTAACAACATAAAATGGGGGACAACCTCTACATGAATATGCGTTTATATAGTGAAATAAATATTAATTGTATTTACATTGTGGGTTTTTTAATAAATATTAATGTTAAAGATGAAGATAGATTGTGAATCATTTCCATTATGCTTATTTTATTTATATTCCAGTTTAAGGGTATTACTTTTACTTTTGTATGTGGAACTAGTTGTCTAACTAGTAGTATAGGAAATGCCAAAGCAAAACATTAAAAATGGTGGACCTTAAAGAAGTTTACCGGCCTCGGTGGCGTCGTGGTTAGGCCATTGGTCTACAGGCTAGTAGGTACTGGGTTCGGATCCCAGTCGAGGCATGGGATTTTTAATCCAGATACCGACTCCAAACCCTGAATGAGTGCTCCGCAAGGCTCAATGGGTAGGTGTAAACCACTTGCACCGACCAGTGATCCATAACTGGTTCAACAAAGGCCATGGTTTGTGCTATCCTGCCTGTGGGAAGCGCAAATAAAAGATCCCTTGCTGCTAATCGGAAGAGTAGCCCATGTAGTGGCGACAGCGGGTTTCCTCTCAAAATCTGTGTGGTCCTTAACCATATGTCCGACGCCATATAACCGTAAACTAATGTGTTGAGTGTGTCGTTAAATAAAACATTTCTTTCTTTCTTTCTTTAAAGAAATTTGACAGCAAATAGGTAAGTAATATATTTTAATTTAACACAGTGTATTCTCACAATATTTTTCTATCAATATTACACTATTTTAGAAGTTTTAAACAACACTACGGGTATAAAATAAATGTTAAAAATGTATAATTTAAAATTGGTGCCATAAAACTTTGTTTTTGGAGATATACTATTTTCTAAACAGTTATTTCATTAATCTATCAACTTTAGATGACTTATTTAGTAAAACCATATTTTCATACCTAGACTGACATTCAGCAAAACATTTAGAGAACATCAATTTCTATACTGAAATCGCTAATCATAGATATATCGTATGCTGTGTATGATATTATTTAAGCACAAATACTACTCACAGTTAGATGTTAATACAATATTTATTTATCTGAGACACTGTCAATGTCAATGGATATGTTTACCTTATACTATACCAATTTTTTTATTTTGTACTTTCAGATGATGATAGGAATCAATTATGTCTGAATCACTGACAAAAAGTGATGAAAGAGAATGTGTGATTTGCCAAAAAGGGTTCAGTGATATCATTCCTAACAGAAGAGGTATTTTACTCACAGAAAAAGGGTTAATGACATTGGAAAGATTTTGTTCTCAGCGTGATGATGTGGAACGTATTGAATGCATACATAAATGCGCTGTTTCTAATTTGAGAGTTGCTGTGAACCCACTATGTCGAAGAAACTATACAGATCCGAAACGGTTAAAACGAAGTTTGTTATGTTCCACAAAAGAAACTAAGATCTTCAGGTTCAAATGTAGGTTATATGTTCGACTGGAAAAATGCATGTTTTATGTGTGGAGTCAGCTGTTCAGTTGATGAAACAGTGTGACATTGAAGAAATAGGCAAACTGTATGATACATTAGCGGAGCACAACCTATCAGAAGATGAAGTTGACAATTCACAAGTTCTTAAAAAGTTTAATGAGTGACTATAAAGAGGAACTAACTACTAAATCAAGGACAGCTTGTCTGTGGTTACAGTATATAAAATATATAGATATGTTGAAACTGTTTATTCTTGCAGAGAGAACTGGAGATTGGAATACACATCTAGTGGCTGTAGGTCGGATGCTAAATCTATTTGCTGCTACGGGACATAACAACTATGCCAAAAGTGCACGAATCTACTTACAAATGATGTTGGAATTGCCAAATAATCATCCATGGCTGTTTGAGATGTTCTCTAAACATGGGTACCACACTGTACGCCGATCAGATCGGTTCTGGGCCGGATTGTGGACAGACTTGATTATAGAACAAGTAATGATGAGGGCAATCAAAAGCCGTGGGGGAATGACACGAGGAAGAGGCATGACGGAATCAGTTCAACTATTGTGGATATACACTATGCATAAATGTGCTGCAGTACACAGTGCTATGACAAAGTTAACAGAAAATAATCATGAAGCTAGTGAACAGCATGTTGACATTAGCAAATGTAGAACAAACCGTGACTTCAATGATATTTTAAAGATGAAGGATTGGTTTGACACATATGAGCCATTTGATACACATGATCCCAGTTTACGTTGTTTGGCATTAGGTTTGACATCATCCGAAAAGGACAACATCATCTGTGATAAGGTTGAGGATGTGGGACTGAGTATCCATAGAAAAAATTGATAATACATGTTTACAAGATGTCTCGATGAAAAAGGCATTAGTCAACTTACAAAATGGTGTGAAGGTTGGTCAAAAATCAGTTCATCTGAATTCAACTGTTCTTATTTCAGGTCTTATTGTATTAATAGAACGGACAAACAATATGGTACCATACTTTGAGTACGAACTTACCCCTATCCCAGCAGCTCTATTCAAAGATTCGAAAATGCGCAAATCAAACAAAGCTGATCTTGCTGAACATTTGACTTGTAACATAGTGCAACCAGCCACACCAACTGAGACATGTTATGTTCTTGATGGAGGAGCACTACACCACAGAGTCAGGTGGCAGCCTAAATCAACATATGCAAATGTACTTCAACAGTATATCACATATGTGAGAACAAAATATGGTAACAACTGTACAATAGTATTTGATGGATATGACAGTGGGCCGTCAACAAAGGATCATGAGCATTTCCGGAGATTTGTGAAACCAGCAGCTGATGTACACATTGTCGAAAGTAGCACTGCACATAGTAACCAGCAGCTTTTTCTCGCAAATGACAGAAATAAATCTAATTTTATTTCATTACTAAGCCAAGAACTTGAATCAGTTGGATACCATGTGGAGACAGCCAAAGACGATGCGGACACGTTAATTGTAAAACATACACTGGATCAAGCTGTTGATGGAACTGTGACAGTTGTTGCAGATGACACAGACATCCTAGTGCTTCTGGTCTACCATTTTAAACCAGAACTGCATTATGTATACATGAGATCAGAGGCTAAGACAGGTCAGCAAAAAGGCCTCAAGCTTTGTAACATACGAGACTTAACAAAAACCTTGAAAAATATTGTTCAGCATATTCTATTTATCCATGCATGGACTGGCTGCAATACAACATCAGCCACGTATGGCCATGGAAAGACTACTATTATCAACAAGCTTAAACAGTCCAAATATGCTACGAATTTGAGCATGATTATCAGCAACACTGAATCAACTCAGGAACAAGTATTTAGAGCTGGCTGTGGAGTATTTAAGATAATGTATGCAGGAACACCAACTGACAGTCTTAACCAAATGAGATACAACCATTTTATGAAATATTCAGCTGGTGGATCTAAATTTGTACCAGAGAAGCTTCCACCAACAGAAAGTGCTGCAATTTAGCATTCACTTAGGGTCCATTTTCAAATAATACAGTGGAAAACATTAATAAATAACAGTTTATGCCCAACAGAATGGGGATGGAAGCTAGATGGTACGGCGCTGATACCCGTTATGACCGACAAAGAAGCAGGTCCACCGGATATACTGAATGTAGTTCGCTGTAAATGCAAATCAACAAATAAGAACCAATGTCCATCAGCTGCATGTTCCTGTCGAAAAAATGGCTTAAAATGTGTTGCAGCTTGTGGAAATTGTCATGGCATGGACTGTTATAATTCAGAAGAAATGATTTTAGCACACAGTGATGACGAGCATGACAACATCTTGTAATTTTGAGAGACAAATACTCATATATAAGTTCTTGACATGTGTTGAGGTAATTATTATATAAAGAAAACACATCAAAGATACATTTTATGGATTTTGATTGATGTAAACAAGATAACATAATTATGCATTATACCATTGTGAATGATTTAATGGTTTTGTTAATAGCGATAACTATAGTTTAGCCTTTAAAATCAGGGGGAGATATTAATTAGAAGTGAAGTTATGGTCAGAGGAACTTTTTAGGGTGGCCATCTTGGATTTATGCGAAAAACAGTTATCTTCCCCTGTAGCAATCCTTTTTTAGACTTTTAATATGTTAATCCAAAGAAAAACATTTTATTAAAGAGTGTGGTGGGTTCAGCTGTTTTGACATTACATGGACTTGCTCCAAAAAGGCTAAAATATGCTAATGAGGTAATTTGCATATACAAATTTTTCCCCAAGGCGGATTTTTGCCGATTTTGGATATGTTATAGAGGACAGAATTCCGCTTCTTATGGTACCAAGAAACCTTTTATACCAATTTTTTCTAGGTTAAAAGCTATTTTGACTACACTATAAGACGATTTAGACGATGACAAACAGTTTGCCCACTGATTCGGTTATTGTGAAGCCCAGGTGTGTTAGCAGCAGTAGCAGTGGCAGTTTGGAATCGATTGCACAAATGCGTGTTCATGATATAGCGGTCTTGACCACGTGTTGTAACACGCGGACGTCCACGACGTGACAAGTCGTTGGTGCTTCCTGTCGTTCGAAATCTTACGCGAAGATTTCGTATCGCTCGACTAGAACTCCCAACATACCTTGCAACGTCTTCTGTCGACATGCCAGCATCAAGCATGCCAATCGCCCGTTCGCATAAATTATTGGGTATTCTTGGCATACTAAAAATGCTACAATGTAAAAAACGTTAATTTTTTTACAAATTTTGAAGCGTTTTCGTTAACTTGACAACAATGTCAGTAAGACAAGTAAAACAAATTGACCGAATACTACACGGGACATGTCGAACCATGCATGCATGTGCAAATTGAATTTCACATTGTCGACGATTAACAGTGCAAAAATAATCGATAAAATTCATGAATCCTGATAATACAGCTCAAGGCTAATACTACCTATATAATTTCATTACACAATGAATTCTTTAACACAACAAATACTATATGTACAAATCGGAAGTTTCTTTTTTTGTTCAGTATATATATAACATAAGAGAGCCAATTGCTGCTTTTACACCAGTATTACACGTTCTTAGCCACTACGCACCTCAATATTTTACGAAGATGCAAAGTGTGCTCTACGCATTCTTCTAGTTACTGGAGTAAAACGATAATTACGTCCACGTACCACACCTGTATCGGACACTTAGTTACACTTCTTTGTGTTATCTGGCCCAGGACAGTGGTTTAGTGAGAGAGAAGTTGGTGTAGTGGTCTTACACTTAACCACCGAGTTCATTAGAACTCGCTCTGGGTGGGAGCAGGTACCGAGATGCGAACCCTGTACCTATTAGCCTTTAAGGCCGATGGCTTAACCACTACACCACTGAGACCAGTAACCAGTAGTCCACAATTTAGTACTTTGCGCAATAACGTGTGGAAATATTTGAAATTAATTTTTAAAAGAGGATAACTCTAACACCAGTTATGCAAGGACGTTATAGTTTTACTAACATGAGCATAATTTTGATAGAACATTCGCTCAGATAGCCTATTGGTGGTTTAAAAACAAATCACAGCGTTGTACATTACATAGTTCGATGGACATGCATTAAAAAGTGTAATAACAGTAAGTGTTTATGACAAAACGTTTCTTTGTTTATGCACACTGACAGTGCATTCAAAGAAACAAGACACTAATTGAATCAATGAGGCAACATTTTTCTCTATTCACTTAAACGAAAATGTGCCATTTTAATTGCCTTCTGCAATTATGTTCCGGTGATTTCCTATTTAGCAACAGCATTTGGCTGACGACCGAGAGAACAAGCATGCGAGCCGCCGGCGGTTTTTTGATTAAGTCGTCACAAAAAGAGCAAAGCTGGTGATTTACGTACGTCAAACACGTTCATTACTGATGGCGATTACGGCTTGTCGACTAATTTACCATACATGACCAGTGCTTTTATTTATGAATCAGTTGATCAAGTTAAGTCTACAGCAAATGATAATAAAGCAAATAGATATACTATTTATTGGTAATATCTATGCAAATACAAGACCATCCTTCAAACAGCGCCCAATTTCTTTGTTCCGTTATTGGTACGCAGTCCCGAGAATAAGGTAAACTAAATTACAGTTTGGTTTACTAAAGGTGCGTTCTCAAAGGATGACTTGAATCAAATTGTCACTTGCGAATTCATTGGCCGAGAGGTTATTGTTATTCTTAGAAAACAGAACACGCTTTTATCGCGTCGATTCCCTGACGATTCCCTAGCAACTAAAATTGTCACGATTTATCTTATCTTGATTGTAAGTTACTACAAATTGTTGGCGGAAGAAGAACTTAGAAAATGTAGTCTCTGTTCGCCTGTGAGTTCTCATAATCTGAACCACTACCATCTGTAGCAAAATATCTTACATGGAAGGAAGCAAGGAAAATGTTTTATTTAACGACGCACTCAACACATTTTATTTACGGTTATATGACGTCGGACATATGGTTAAGCACCACACAGACATTGACAGAGAAAACCCGCTGTCGCCCCTTCATGGGCTACTCTTTTTGATTAGCAGCAAGGGATCTTTTATATTCACCATCCCAGACAGGATAGCATATACCACTGCCTGTTTTACACCAGTTGTGGAACACTGACGGAACGAGAAATAGCCCAATGGTGCCACTGACGGGAATCGATCTTAGATCGATCGCGCATCAGACGAGCGCTGTACCACACAATATTCATAAAAAGACTCACAGATTTAAAACAAATAATGGAGTCATCTATCTCTGCAACTATCATCGGTACGCCATTCCCCATCGGATATCTGGAATAATGGCAATGGGTGACAACACGTTTCAAAATATTAAAACTGATCTTCTGATAAGGGTTCAGAGTGTTTTTACCTAGATATTTTAATGAACGACAACTGATATCAGAATTCTCAAAATAATCTAATTAACTTTTATATTTGACTCTTGCCAAAGGTATCTGAATACAAGCCCGTGGCGGCATGAGAATGAGAATACAATTATTGTCTTGTCTTGTCTTGGCAGAACAGAAGCCATCATGACTTCAGCCCGTGGCGGCAGAACAGAAGCTATCATGACTTCATGCTGTTTATAAGATAAGTGTAATATGGTTGTCGCTTACTAAAGACCATTGGCCATGGATTTCTTTCTGGTCATTAGTTTTGTTCTTAGTTTCATTTTCATATTCGTGCTTATGTCCAATTAAGGTTCAAGCACGCTGTCCTGTGTACACACTTCAGCTATCTGGGCTGCCTGTCCAGGACAGTGGGTTAGTTGTTAGATGGTTACTGGTTTGTGAGAGAGAAGATGGCGTAGTGGCCTTACATCTACCCATTGAACCCTTACGAACTCGCTCTGGGTTGGAGTTGGTACCGGGCTGCGAACCCTGCACCTACCAGCCTGTAGTTTAACCACGACGCCACCGAGGCCGTTTCGTAGTTTCAAGTAATGTTCAATCAGGTTGTCTTTGAGAGCCACCTCACCTGGTCATGTTTTTGACTAGGGTCCCGTTCCTCGAAGCGCTCTTAGCACTAAGATCACCTTAAGTTATACACTATTTATGTACTTATGGTGATCATTTTAGCGCTATGACGGCTTCGTGGAACGAGGCCCTGAACAACATACAACCTGTTACTGGGTAACGATAATGTGAGAAAAAACATCACTTCCGCCTCGCGAGTCGCATAGTAGAGATAGTAATATTTTGACACCCTAAGAATGTTACGTCTTCTAAAGATTCAAGCAGAGCTATTTAGCATAGGAATTTGACCGTCATATTTGTGACAGAAACAATCTACCGATCAGCTGCAAAGGATCCTTAATATCCACGTTTGCACAGGCGTGATAAAAGGATTAATAGGCCGCGCATTACTGATGAGCACACATTATGGTCCGTCAGATGTTATTACGTTGGGCAATATCGCTTGATCGTCTTATTGATTGACATGTCTGTCTGTCCATCTGTGTGTGCGTCCGTTCGTGTCTGCATCATTATGATCGTGCTGTAATAGGTCTGTAGGTCTGGGGTCTCATATACTGAGAGATGCAAGTGGCAGACGTGCCAGAAGTCAATAACACCAGCAGTATAGACAGTAATTATTGCATTCACAGGGAAACAAAGATTTAATCCCGTCTTATGAAATCGGCTTTCTCACTGAATGGCCCAGTTTAGCGCCAACAGATGTCCTTTTAGCAGTGATTTGCTGCCGTGTCTTCACTTACGTAGTCCCTCGCCTTAGGAATCTACACACAGCTATATTTGAACGGCATCGGTGTAGACAATTATGGAAATGCAAATAGTACCATCCACCTATCCAGTAATTTTATATTCACTTTTAGTTTTTGACATATTTTTTAAACATTTTGTTAAAAATAATTATAATGAATTACGTTCTCGAAGGATATTTTTATAGGGGTGAGTGTGGGTGTAATATTTTGACAGCTGCCTTCCATTATCAGAATAGTTTGGTTACATGTTGCTTTCGATAACCGTATTGAAAAAAGAAGAAGTTTGTTTTGTTTAACGACACCACTAGAGCACATTGATGTATTAATCATCGGCTATTGGATGTCAAACATTTTGGTAATTCTGAAATATAGTCTTAGAGAGGAAACTCTCTACATGTTTCCATTAGTAACAACGGATCTGTATATGCACTATTCCACAGACAGGATACACATACCACGACCTTTGTTATATCAGTTGTGGTGCACTGACTGGGACGAGAAATAGCCCAATGAGCCCACCAACGGGGATCGATCCTAGAGCGAACGCGCATCAGACGAGCTCTTTACCACTGGACTACGTCCCGCACCATAACCGTTTTTAATGCTGGAGACTTTGCATATTTGTTTGCTTGACTGGTCAAACAAGTCCTAACCAGAAGTCTTTATGTCCCCATCATTTCACATGTTCAGTGGACTGTGTTTAATGGCAGTTTCTGATACAAGAAATGCATGTGAAATCCCTAATTGTAATTAAAGATAGCGAAGAAATGCTCATTAAACAGAATAACACCCATTATTAGGTGTCAAACATATGACAATTGTGGCAATTGGGTCTAAAGTGGTGGATTCGAAATTCACTACCCTAGATACCAGAAAAGGGTTTTTTTATCTGTACTTTCCTACAGTCATGAAGGGGGCATTGATAAGACCAATTACAATATTCTTGATTTGGCTAGATATGTTCTTAATTATGTGGTTGGACGTTATAACGTGCATGGAGTGGAAAGACTCTGAACTTCGTTTACAGGGTTCAGCGCACCAACGAACTCAGAATATCGTTACAGAGGTTTACGATGAAACTGTTTACGGTGAAATACTGCAAACATAATTTATCCCCGAAAACGTCAATGTGTCGTGCCGACTGAATGAACTGTAAACAGTGTTTCTATTGCGTTTCAAACAGGCATGCCGCAACTAATGAAGCCATTTAAAAAGCTACATCGTATGGGTTTAGACTGCATGTAGCAGCAGTTAAATTACTAACCGAAAATAACTTTACTCTAAAAAACAGAACAAGAAAAAAAAGGGTGCTTTCGAAATCAGGAGGAATACACGCACATGCCCCTCTCTATACATTCAGTTCAACTTATTTTCGTGCTTATATCCAATTAAGGTGTAAGCACGCTGTCCTGGGCACACATCTGGGCTGTCTGTCCAGGACAGAGAGTTAGCTGTTAGTTGTTAGTGAGAAAGAGAAGAGGGTGTAGTGGTCTTACACCTATCCATCGAGTCATTAAAACTCGCTCTGGATGGGAGCCGGTACTGGGCTGCGATCCCAGTACCTACTAGCATACCGAGGCTGGTTCTGTATACAGTATTTTATTCTGGACGTGCCGCAATATACATGTGTATCATTGGCGGATCCAGTGGGGGGTCACAGATGTCCCGTGAAAAGTGTAAAACAAAATAAAATAAAGACAATTTGCTTCAATTGGCCGAACGTTATTTCTTACAACAGATCATTTCATTACAAACAAAAGTATGACTTGCTTCGAGTTCATTCAACCATGGTAGAAAACGCTAGTAGATAACTAACACAGACAGACATACATACAGATAGACAGACAGATAATGTATTAATCCCACTAACACATGCGAAAATGGCGGCAAAACGTCTCACACCTCTGTCGTGTTTCAGTTTTCATTCAACGTGGGAGTGGCAGGCACTGATCCAGATTGCCTTTCATCGTCTTTATAAAATATAATTAATAAAATTAACATCAGTTGTAAGTATGTGTTATTTTCACACTAATCCCAAGAAATGAAAATGTTACAACAGTACAGCCTTTAACCTGAAAGAAAATCCAGTTAAGAAAGGACTGCTTTCAATTTATTTTTCACATCAATATTTTGGGAAAGATTGAAATCATGATTATTGGACAATGTATTAGCAATCGTAATCGATTACTTTAAATTGTCTTGTAATCGTAATCGTCATCGTAATCAGAAGATTCTTAAGTAATCGCAAACATAATCGATTACTTTTATCAAGTAATCGCCCCAACTCTGCAACACAGTAAACATCAACTTTAAAAAGTGGGCATTTTTTTGTTTTATTTTCTGATCACCCGATATAAACGAAGGAAAGATTGAACGTTGCATGTATCTGCGTAGGCCTGTATTGAGTATTGAACACAAACCAAGGTACTTCATAAGTATATTCTAGCACAGGAACTAAAAATGGCGTGGGTGGTCAAAACGAGTTTGGATTTTTTGTGGATGTATATTTCTCATATAAACGTTCTAAACCATAGAGTAGAAATCGTAACTTTATTATGTAACCCTGAATAAGCGGACTTGCCATACATGACGTCACACGAGATTGTTCCCAAGGAACGTTCTTTATAACACTTTTGAAGTTCAGACCTTAGTAAAATCCGAGATGCTGCCTGAAGATTGTATGGAGTCGCCATGGTGTCAAAGTATACAGAAGCTTGAGCTCAGACTAAACAGTCTTATAAACAGCGGGCCTGGTCATGGGTTGTGTCTACAGCAGACTCAGTGACACCTTTTGCTTCCATATTGAACAGTTTCGGCATAATAATTGCTTGATCGAGATTTTCTGTATTTTTAATGCTACTACACCTGTAGTTTTTTGTTTAACGACAACACTTGAGCACATTGATTTATTAATCGTTGGCTACTGGATATCAAACATATGGTAATTTTCGACATATAATTCTAGAGAGGAAACCAGCTACATTTTCCCATTAGCAGCAAGGAATCTTTTATATCACCATCCCATAGACAGGATAGTATATACTACGTCCTTTGATATACCAGTCATGGTGCACTGGCTCGAGCGAGAAATAGTCCAATGAGCCCACCGACGGAGACCGATCACAGACCGATCGTGCATCAAGCCATCGCTTTACCATTGGGCTACGTCTCGCACCTCCACCCCACCCCGATCTTGAAGAGGATACATGTACACGATTATACAGGCAGTAGAGTCTGCTCGCGAAGTGTTAGCAAATGAACCAAGGTTCTGCCCAAAAGGTTGAAGGTATAACAGTTAGTTTGAGCTACCCCCACCCCCACCAGACCAGTGCAGCATATCTAGATGGAAGTGCATATAGTTTAAACTACTCCCACCCCCACCCCCACCCCCACCAGATCAGTGCAGCATATCCAGATGGAAGTGCATATAGTTTGAACTACTCCCACCCCCACCCCACCAGACCAGTGCAGCATATCCAGATGGAAGAGCATATAATTTGAGCTACCCCCACCCCACCTGAACAGTGTAGCATATCCAGATGGAAGAGTATATAGTTTGAGCTACCCCCACCCCCACCAGACCAGTGCAGCATATCCAGATGGAAGTGCATATAGTTTGAGCCACCCCCACCAGACCAGTGCAGCATATCCAGATGGAAGAGTATATAGTTTGAGCTACCCCCACCAGACCAGTGCAGCATATCCAGATGGAAGAGTATATAGTTTGAGCCACCCCCACCAGACCAGTGCAGCATATCCAGATGGAAGTGCATATAGTTTGAGCCACCCCCCCACCAGCATATCCAGTGAAGTGCATATGAGCCACCCCACCAGACCAGTGCAGCATATCCAGATGGAAGAGTATATAGTTTGAGCCACCCCCACCCAGATCCAGTGGCAGCATATCCAGATGGCATAAGATGGAAGAGTATATAGTTTGAGCCACCCCCCCCCACCAGACCAGTGCAGCATATCCAGATGGAAGAGTATATAGTTTGAGCTACCCCCACCCCCACCAGACCAGTGCAGCATACCCAGATGGAAGAGCATTTAGTTTGAGCTAGCCACCCCCACCAGACCCCACCAGACCAGTGCAGCATACCCAGATGGAAGAGAGCATTTAGTTTGAGCCAACCCCCACCCCATCGAGATGGAAGAGCCTGAACAGTGTAGCATATCCAGATGGAAGAGCATATATATAGTTTGAGCTACCCCCAACCCAGTGCAGCTAGACCAGTGCAGCATATCGAGATGGAAGAGTATATAGTTTGAGCTACCTACAACCCCCTCCCCCCACCAGACCAGTGCAGCATACCCAGATGGAAGAGCATACCAGATTAGTTTGAGCCACCCCCACCCCACCACCTGAACAGTGTAGTTTGAGCATGAACAGTGTCCAGATGGAAGAGTATATAGTTTGAGCTACCCCCAACCCACTAGACCAGTGCAGCATATCGAGATGGAAGTGCATATAGTTTGAAATGTTATTTTTATTCCATTGACAGCCATTCAACAAGTCCGTGGACAACGTGCTGTGTGGTTTCCGTTGACATCGTCACTTGACGTTATAGCGTCACACACCGTGTAGTGAAAATAACACACACACACAAAAATCTCAGTAGATTATAAACTCCCAGGTGAATGCATCCCGCAGTAAACAGCAGGCCAAACAGAGCATCAGATTTCCAATTTCGCAATCTCACAGCACGACCTGCATTCGTTTCCTGTCAACCAAGAATGACAAATTCTTCGTGCAACCGCTATAAGTGATGTATTAGACTAATCACCGGATCTAGGATGCTGTAACTCTGTGGGGCTGCGTCTAAACAACGGAACTGTACTGGATCACCAATCCACGGAACATTATTCTTGCATTAGTTCTTTATTGACGTTAAGCTTTGGTGATCGTCTACACAATATACCAAATATATCTATTAGGCATGGCATATAACGAGATTTCAAAAAATATTTAAACATTAATTTGAAATTTTAGATTGATTTGTGATCGCAATACTAATCATTTAAGCGAATAATGGTTCCCCAAATAATGACAGCAATAATCATTGCAGTTCATTTACAAATAAATTAATATCCCTATGGGTCTCAAAATGATATGATGTTTACAGATCAGAATCATATCTCTGTACAGGACACTGTCATGGCAACATACGATCGTGAATCACTCATTCCCTACTGTGTGCTATTACGAGTTTATATTGTATATAAAATTATGCAAAGTATGCAATATTTCTCTTTGAAATTAAGTTTAAAAATATAGCTTCCATAATTTTATATTGTAAAAAGTTCGAGTGTAATAGTAATTTACTGGTTAATACTATTTGCAGTATCATTTTGTTTATTTTCAATACCAGCTAGTATATCAATTTCTATTACTTAGTTAAAGCGACATATCCTAGTTGTTTAACCCTACGACGTATTTCTCACTATTAAAGCCGTTTTTGATCATTTAAATTAGGAGTACTTTCATTTTATTATTTAGAATATTCATTTTTATATACCTGAAGTCATTCTGGTCATCCAAGTTTTCGTAATACCTCAAAATGCATTTTTCATTATTCTAAAAACGCACGTTCGTCACAGAAGTAATGTTTATTGAGACAAGCTCTAGTTATTTTTAGACAATATTTGCCCATTTAAACATCACAGACTAGCTTCTTTCTGATATAATCTTCTCTAAATGTGTGTTGCATGTTTGTAGATTAAACAGACTTAGTGTCAATTTCCACAGGCTGAAAGTAGGGTCTGCGACTTTAATACTAAAATTAATGTATCAAATAAGAATTACTGAAACAGTTCTAAGATTCTTGGCAATAAATAAATAAATAAATGCAAAAGCAAAGTTTAGAAACTAAATAAAAATAAAACGTAATGTTCGGCACTTCATCCTAATGTAAATACACCCACTAATGTAACCTAACACCACTAGGCTACCAATTTCCTCCGATTTACTCGTTAGCTTCTCATTTAGATCTTTCTAACAGCCCCGGAAACATCAATTTTCTACTCATTGACGTGCGTCTGTAACGAACCAGTTACTAGCAAATGGACACAAAATGAAGGAAATACTAACAAATTACAAAAATTTGAACTAAATGATAATTACACTTGTAAAAATCCAAATAAAAAAACAAAACAAAGAAACGAATACAGCCAAAATGTATGTACCTAATCCCGTTCTAGGCGTAACTATTCACTCTTTTGTAAAGAATCAATTTCCCCTGATTCGTCGCCTATTATTCAATGTATGGCAGCCATCTTGATTGTATGTCTCTACACTTGAAAAAGAGTGCCACCAGAAGCACACATAGTCAACTAACACATAGTTAAATCGATTAACATTTCCCAGTGTTAATATCAATAATACGAATTTATCTTATCGACACACTACAAACGATGAGGGTTCTCAAACCAGCGTCATGTGTAATGCTCATAGCAAAGCAATTACCTGTTACCACTGGCGACAAAAAATTCTATTAAGAAGTGAGAACGGCTTCTTAAGTAACACTCCCATAGACCCAGATAACGCAGCCTCAACTGTGTTTTATCACAATGACGTTTTTGTTTTTCGTGAGATAAAATAAAATTGAAAACTCAAATTTGTTGGATATACATGTATTATTACTCGTTATCTTACAGGCCAGTAGGAACGATATCTGGAGCGTGCGCGCGCGCGGGTGTGTGTGTGGAGGGAGGGGGGGGGGGGGGGGGGCACCGTCTCGAGCAGGAGGCCACAGACCCATCTTCCTCGGTTCCTACGAGTCTGTGATGCTGTTATTATTAATATTAAATGTTATTTTACTTTGTTGTTTTTTTAGCTATACGTATAAAACCTTTTTGCTCGAGTTGCAATAGCTTACAGGATCGATCGCCCCCAATGGATTCGGGTTCGTTTTATTGTTCGACCCGCAACTGGTACATTAAGGTCGTATGCAGTGTGCTGTTTATTATGGGAAAGTCGTTTTAGGAAGGAGTAGTTTCAGTAGCTGCAGTACGTTCTGTCCCCCCCCCCCCACCCCCTCTCTCTCTCTCTCTCTCTCTCTCTCTCTCTCTCTCTCTCTCTCTCTCTCTCTCTCTCTCTCTCTCTCTCTCTCTTCTTTTATGCCTTGCACACCTATTTGTACTGAATCGTTTCTTCGATCGTTCCCATTATTTATTTTTATAACAAAACAAAAAAGAGAAAAAACCTCTCAACTATATACATGTATATATATTAAAATAGAACAAATATTAGAACACCCCCCCCCCCCCCCTAAATATTGAATATTGGTGTTGAATTAGATGTGTGCAAACAATGTATATTACATCAAACTTAACTTAACTAACCACTTCTGCATTTGATCATGTAATGACCTTTGCTAGCAATATTTGTGATTGATGTGGATTGCGATATTTATCTCTGATGAAAACAGCGATATTCGTGATTAATGCTGCAGAGTGTCAATAAGGCTCGGTTATTTAGTCTTTTCTTTTCACACTGGATCTGGTTTTAGTACATTTCTACCATCTTAATATATATTTTAGAAAGAAAACAACGCTCACTAACTAGGGATATTTCCGGAGGTGAAGCGAATATTTTCAACTGTATCCATGACAATTCAACGTGGTTATCGGGCAGACGTGAAATGGATGGCTACTCATCATTATTCGCGCCATGATGCGTTGGACAGAGCGCTGATTAAATCAACAAAGAGATATATTTTTCTTCTAGTTTATAGCGACAAGATGACTTGGCTTCATCTATTTTATCAAACGACTACCCACTTTGAAGTGTACCGTTAAACACCTATTGTCCATAAACTATACCTACGGTCCATAAACTGTGCCAATAGTTCAGAAACTACATCAATAGTCCATTCATCATTGCCTCCTGTCTAAACCTATCAAAGACTGATATTTAAAACTGTGTGTAATTGCTTCACCTTAGTACTGACAACATCCTGTTTATTTTACAACAACATTAACAAAAACAAACTGTAAGACTAATTTTAATTTCAGCAAATAATACTAAGTGTTATCCAATTTATTTCCAACTATCACAGCAAATTAAGAGGGAAAAAACGTCATAAATTATAATTAAAGGTCTTGCAATTACTAATTTATTTGTAACATAATTAACGTAATTTGTTATGTTTGCATTGACATGATTACATAAATGTCTTTCACTTGATAAAATAATATACTAAGAATAAAAATTCTCCTTTTTGGTATTTAATTTATTTTAGAGTCATGTATTAACAAGATTGTTCATGGCAGCTGGAAAATACACAAGTGTCGGTGGTTCTGAGCAAAGCTTTCCTAGCAACGACTAGAGATGGATTAAACTGGTTAGGTACAAATGCCATTCTGTTTCCTCTCTTCAAATGAAGGAACCTGAGGAATGTGTTATAATATATGTATGAATTATGTTATCTCATCCTTCATTTTCATGGTCGTAATTGTTAGCATATAGGCTATCAGCGATGCTTTGCAGATATTTATCAACTTGTTCAGCAGATGTAACAGGTACATCTTGAATCTTCAGTCTCTTCAGAATACTGGCTTTGCGGAACTGCTTTATGTGCAACTCGGTGACCTGATGACATACAATATCTACCAGTTGTGCATAATGTTCTTCGGTATCTTCACAAGGCTCATCTGCAGATATGTATTGAATCATCTTTCTATGTAAGTCTCTGATCAGTGTCAAGGTTGTTTCTCTCTCGAGCTTTTGATGAGTATCTTCACATTGATGTTTCATATGCATTTTGTGCCAGGACACTTTATGTTACCCACCTAACCCCTTTTTATATTTTCCATTCGCCCCATAATAAGACTCGCACACAGTGTGGGTGCCCTCTCCTCACCAGTATGGCTCGCTCCCCATTATATGTGGCTAAGCATTGGCACAAGAGTTATGTTTATTTTTCCAGTCCTTTAATTACAAACAAACTACGCATGCCAAGGGCAAACTTTGTTTATGTACATAATCGGAGTAATAAAACACTATATATAATGAACGCCGAAAGAATCTATATACTTTTTAAAATACCATATTTTCTTAACTACTTAAAGTCACATTTTTCAATAAGATCACAAACTTTGGTTCAAAGTTTACGTTAAATACATGTAGCAACATCTAACAGCATCATTTTGAGCCAAAGACGGACAAACACATTATTGATATACAGACACTAAAGCGCCTGTTATAAACCTCTTCGTATGCAATTTTACCTCCAATTTCCGACTGAGGATTTTGATTTGTCAAATGTGTTACAATTTAACACATTGTTTTGTTGTTGTGTGTTTTTTACACTAACTTACCCTACCCCCACCCCCACCCCCACCCCCACCCCAGGGTGAGTATTTTTTTTTTTTTCAATGTAATCAATATTTTGTGAAGTGTTTTTTTGTTGTTGTTGTTGTTGTTTTTGTTAATGAAATCTGGTTTGGTATTATCATTGTTATTATTGTGTTTTCTATTACAAGAATCAATGTGAAAAGTATGTGTGGCTTCTTTTGGCGTTTAGTATTGTTATAGGATACTGACGGTTTGTTCTTTGTTTTGTTTTTTCTGCTTTTTTTTAGTATTATTGGGGTTTTTTTTTTTAGAAACAACACAAACGCGCGTGACTATACGCACTTGGAGATACGTACATGGCCATGTCCAGTGGAAGTCTACCAAGAACAGGAAACTCTTTCTCGTACAATCCAAGCTCATTGTAGTGACCATGTCGCAGGACAAGGACACTGGCCATTTGAGGCAAGGTTATGCTGGTCAACACCATGCAATCACTGATGTGTAGCCAGCCATTTCTGTAACTGTTTCTAGTACATCTGACCCATAGTTGTTCTTGGCTGCATTAAACATTATCTAGTTACACCAGTTTGAAGTCTTCCTCATTCAGTGTTGTTGTTGTTGTTTTTCGTTTACGTTTTTTTATCATCATAGAGAAACGAACGAATGCCCTAAAACGTATTTACCTTTGCTGGAGATTGCCCAGATATGAAACGGAGATTCAAGGTGGAGTCCCCCCAAAAAAGCAAACACCATGCCTCATTCCACTTTTATTGCAGGGACTGGTTCTAAAGTTCTCACCTGATGCACAATCGGTATGAGGTCGATCCCCGTCGGTGGGCCCATTGGGCTATGTCTGGTTTCAGCCAGTGCTCCACAACTGGTGTAACAAAGGCCGTGGTATGAACAATTATATTTGTGGGTTGGTGAATATAAAAGATCCCTTTCTTCTTATGGAAAAAAAATAGACCACGGAGTGGCGACAGCCGGTTTCCTCTGCGTGGTCCGACGCCATATAACCATAAATAAAATAAAAATATGTTGAGAGTCTTTAAATAAAACATACCTTTCTTTCTTTCCAATTTTATTGCAGCCCGTACAGCAACAACACTAATACAACAATATATGCATAATAAATAACACTGTAAAGAGGTGTGGATTTATATCAAATACTACTGCATACACAGCTGATGGTCCTTTATGTATAGGAAATACTCTTTTTTATTATATAGTTGGTGCTCTGTTTATGCCTGGCCCAATTCTTCAAATTAAGGAAACTGTCGGTGAACACTTTCTGTACCTGACTGGGAAGGGTGTCAAAGTTTAACTGATTTGTTTCATTTCATTACGCCCACCTGATTACGCCCAGTTCCCTAGATCGGCTTGATTGTGTTTACACCTTCTTCCTAAATGATCCAACATTTCGTCTTAATTAAGCTTCTGTGGAAACACAGCACTGCAGCTTTGTACAGTAACATGGTTATCTAAAATACCCCACCATCTCTCAAATGAGCAACCATTCCAATAGGGAATCATACTAACACATCTTCGTCACTTACAGATGGCGTTTTTCACAATTAAGGGAGTGATATTCTTCCGACACTATCTGGGCAAAGTGGCAGCCACGTGGTTTGGGTTTCTCTTTAGATCGGCGTCAGGACATTAATATTCGGGAAGGTTGTATGGCACGTTACTCGTTGACCTTTTGTAAATGTGTGTTAAGACAGAGAGTGGTTTTCTAAGATCTATCGCTATACTGATGGATTTTACATGTTGCTGTTTATCGAAGAAGTTAATATGATGAGGTTACGTTGTAATCCGTGATGTTTAAGGTCAAAGATTATATAAACGTTGTTGTTGATGATGATGATGTTGTTTGTTGGTCTGTGTTAGAGGCTATTCACAGTAATTGTCTACATTCTCACAAGTGTATAGGAGTATTGTGTGTGTTACTTTCTCCTATAGGTGTCAATCAAAAACGTATTTTCAGTAGAATGTATATCGACATTTTGTTTTAATTTCAAAAGCTTACGTTTGTATTAAACCCCTATTCAGTGTACGCTCGTGATAAAAGTCCACACATGTGATTTCCCTTTAAAATAATATAAAAACTATTTCAGACTTGATGACGTAATAGAATGTGAGGCTATTGTCAGAATATTCACCATACGCATAATACAGTTAGATAAATTGCAATTACACACAAAATATAATTGAATATAAATCTCATAATGAATGAGACTATAGACCACGAGCAGAATAGTTCTGTATACGACCCCCCCCTCCCCCACCCCTCAAAAACAAAATATATATATATATACCCCACCAACTCAATCTATCTCGCCACACCACACCACACCATTATCATCCAATCCAACCCCGTCCACACTCCTACAACGAAATCAACCACAACCCAAACTCCACTTGACCATGAAACTATTTCTGGCAAAAGCTCTTATATATCAAGATTATTAACCACAAAAACGACTATAACTTTGCAGGAAATCTTAGTAATCAAGCCAGTATTGCATATCATTCCCATCAGACGCCTCTTATTGGAATATCTAACCACTTGACGAGACGCCATCGTGCAACATGAAGCACGCCTCAGTGGGTCGTACCTTCAACGCCAAGTTACACAGTCGGACAATTAGCAGGTAAGAGCTGCTGTCTGATACGATTATTGGTCCTTACTGCTGAGAAGACTTCGAACCCGACAGGTGAAGCTTAATTATTACATTGATGGTTCCATCATTGTTGTAACTGTCTGTGACCCCCCCCCCCCCCCCCCCCCCTATTTGAAAAGGTACACTCGGAAATGCACCCAACATGTGCACGAACAAACGTGCCTCTTGCTGAGACCATTTGTAGGTAACTAGAACGTCAGAGTTCGCCACGTAGTGAACTGTCGGTTAATTTAAATAATTAACATGCATCAATAGGGGTCTTTCGGTTCTCGATTGTTCGTCTTCTGCCCACTTTTAAACAACTCTTCTACCTCTTCTGCTTACTGTATGTACAACGCACAAGCTCACTGTATGTAAATGTGAATGTGAATGGAATGTATCTTCATTTGAAGTGCATTAAACAGCTCAACCTATATCGCGTAAGTAAGAAAACCGAGAGAGTATTGTTGAGAGTAGCAGTCCAGCTAGCGGCGCAGTAAGACGAGAGTACATTCCGGAGAGTGGTATCGCTATGACAGACAAAGCACAAGGCGACGATTCAAAGAAACAGTCGGGTAGACGACCACAGTTATTTGTGAATCTTCGGCTGATATTAATGCATACCCCTGCCATCCTAAATTCCCACCTATAGTTTAGAAATAAAGAAAGATACAGGTATTTTTAGTCTCAAGGAAATGACAAAAAGGGTTATAATTATAAAGAGGCTCAGTTTAAATATTTTAGTTAAATGTTTGTGTTACTTTCATCATAATGTAACCAAACGGCATGATTTAGGATGCATGTTTGACAATGTTCACATCCATACAAACAACACACAAGCGGCAGGTGGCGGTTATCAAGCATACATTTATGGAAACTATGCTCATCAAACATTACAAAAATCTTCAACTGAATAAAGGTTTAGTTATTACATTTTTCACAAAATCAGCTTGTTTGAAAATTACCCATATTGATCATGCCCCACTTTTGTAACAAGGAACACCCGGTGCATGAATACCAAGCCTCATTACAGCGAAACCGTTTACACTGTTAGTGAAAAACCAATTGTCTTGTTTTCAAATATCTCCTTGGCTATCACTAAACTTAAGAATTTACTTCTTATTCCAAATAATTAGCCTTCAAACATGGATATGTACAAAACCAACAAGCTAATTGTATACTGCTACTTCACAGCTTTGAAACATATCCGTTTGACTCTGCCTTGTTCAGAGATATAATTTGTGATTGTGGTAAATCTTTGACGATTTAATAAAGTTACTCGGATACTCGACAATCAGCATACATTATAAAGTATTCTATTAGCAAGCAAAACAATTATAATTGCAGTAGAATCACCGTTTGAACACTATAATTTGTTCGAAGGTTACGACCAATCGGCTAGCTGGAATCAAGCATTTGGCCACCTTCGGGAGTGTCCGTGACCTTTTATAATTTGAAACTGTTGCTTAACAATCAATTCGTATACCTCAATCATGACCTTATAGACAATAACCTTGACCTAGTGAAACCATTTCATTGGCTATCTACATGTATGCAGGAGTATATTATAGTTAATACCCATCATACCTGGCCTAACATATAACCGACAAGCAAGCAGCTTGCCAAAACGTGGCCAGGATTATGTTGTCTTGGTTAGAAAAGATCCCCGCACGTCCCTCAGGAATACCGATACATCACTTGGTCAATAAAGGCAATCTTATCATTGATTGTTTAGTTTGGCAGGATGGCGTCGTTTGTTACAGAGTGTCACTGGTTAAAGTCCGATCCCAGAACAGGGCACTGTGGTGGTATTCATTGACGCCGAAGATACTGCAGGTTTTACAGCGAGTAGCGATGATATAATGTCTTGCGTCTGACACACACACAACACAGACCCTGTAATATATATTAACAAGAAGGCCATTATTTCACACAGCGTGAGATAATTTATGAACACTTTTCTATGAAGGCGCTTTAAATGTTGGTAATGAAAACCTCAAGGCTGTCGAAAAACAGCGATAACTCAATAACTACGGTATGAGGAAGTTACAAAAAAAAGATTCATTTTGTAAATGCAGAATGCAATTTGTAGCATCCATTTACTGATATTTTTCCCCAAGTTTAAGAGCATTCTGAAGAAATTGTATCTTGAGGGGTTGAGACGTCGATTTGTCGTAGAGCTTTGGTTTGAGATGCGATAAGGCCGTTAATTGCCTTCACTGAATCCAGTGAATTATGTTCCATTCCTGTCAGCGTGTCACGTCTCGTATATCAAAAGTCGCTGTCCTTTACGTGAAAAAAAAAATAGAATGCCATTTTGCTGATAAAACAAAAGGAGTGACATATTCGCCTGTAATAGGTACATTATCTATGTTCAAGACCACGTGTCACAACTGCCGTTTCGCTGACATCTGATAGCGATGATAAACGAGGTGCGGGGTTGTTAATAAACTATTTATCGCTTCTTCCTTCTGTTGCTCAGCCATGGTGTTGAATGATTAACGAATTAAAACTGTGATTTGCTTTTTATACTCAAATGTCACTTCGTGTCCATCAATGTCTTTCGGGAACACAACAAACGAAGAGGGTCGCCTCGTCAGCGCATGGTTGGCTGATTTGTTTTGGTGCACTAAACGAGCGAAGAGAAACATTCTATTAGAGCAGTAGTTTAACCAAACCCGTGTTAATGTAGAGTGTCGTTTTCGGCACTTTATTGCAAAACGCCACTCTACAAAGCTGGCCCTCATGTCATTGTGCTATTTCATACAGGTCCGCGTGTGCACTATTAGATGCTCAGATTTATTCAGTTAGGTGTTTCAGTGATAGTTATATTACAAAGTTGATCGTACAAGCCAGCTTATGTAATGTTTTAACCTGATATATAATGTTTAAGTGTCTACGCTGTCAGAGGAAACCGCAATTGTAATATCATTGTTGTTGTTTGAAACAAAATAATAATAATAATAATAATAATAATAATAATCAACTCCGTATGTGTTGGAAATGTCACATTCTTTAGTTTGAAGAGTCAAATTAGTTACATCTAGATCCTAAACCCACACTACATGATGTGGCATGTGGCATCATTTGTTTTTTTTAAAAATATAACAGGATCGCCAAATAAAGTGTGACATATCACCATTTTTTATTTTGAGAAGTTTAGTTAGGGATATAACTTAGGGACACCAACAGCACATTACATCATGTGACATTCAGTTCTAACAGCGTGAATGAACTCATGCAAATCTTTTATTAAAACTCGGGACACCAACAGCACATTACATCATGTGACATTCAGTTCTAACAGCGTGAATGAACTCATGCAAATCTTTTATTAAAACTCGGGACACCAACAGCACATTACATCATGTGACATTCAGTTCTAACAGCGTGAATGAACTCATGTAAATCTTTTAAACTGCTGAAACCAGACAGGAGCATTACCACTAACGTACACACCTGTTTCTTCTGTCTGTGTTCGTTTATTCAGAACATTATCCTTGGTCATTTGACCTTAAGCGTCCTGAGAGTTTAAACAACACCTGATATGAATGAACGAATGAATATTTAACGACACCCCAGCACGAAAAATACACGTCGGCTATTGGGTGTCAAATTATGGTAAATTTCAAACCTTAAGTGATGATAAATATCAGTATAAAACTCAACAGTTCAATAAAAACAGTGTAAAGAACTGTGTAAAAATACAAATATCACAGATAGATAAAATTAAAATTTAGAATAAAAGTCAGTATAACGTAAAAATTGAAATACAAGTTCTGGATCGAATCAAAAGCATTCCATCGCATTTCTTTGACCAAATATATATTTTGCTAGTTCCTTGAGATGAGTACACTCCAGCAAAATGTGGCGTTCCGTCAGAGTATACTGACAGCGGTCGCACTGGGGTGGACACCTAACATCGACAATGATTCATAGGTCTAGTGCTAGGACTTCGATACTGGGCAGATATACGGAATGGTTTTGGCATTTAGATCAGTTCAGCTATATAATGTACTTTCCTTGCATAGTCTTAAAAACAACACAAACTAACATAAAACAACCGAGTAAATGCAACATTCTGTCAATATTATTAACATATTTTGTAACAAACTGATGATTAGGTATGACATACAGTGATCACGGCAGCAAAAAATAACAGCAGACTGTTAC